>NC_135953.1:3817399-3887399 GCF_053455715.1 Rhinoraja longicauda | reverse complement strand
GGCCCACCGTGACCGCGCCGACCAGCGATCCCCGCACATTAGCACTACCTTTCACACACTAGGGACAATTTACAATTTACAGAGGCCAATTAACCAATAAGCACATGTTCTTGGAGTGTGGGAAGAAATCGAAGATATTGGAGAAAACCCACGCAGGTCACAGGGGAGAACATACAAACTCCGTACAGACAGCGCCCGTAGTCAGGATCGAATTCAGGTCTCTGGCGCTGTGAGGCCGCAACTCTACCGCCGCGCCACCGTGCTGCCCCTGATTTGTTGCTGGGGAGAAGTTGTTCTTTAGTTTAGTTTAGTTTGGTTTACAGATACCGCGCGGAAACAGGCCCTTTGGCCCACCGAGTCCGCACCGACCAGCGATCCTTGCACATCAACACGATCCTACACACACTAGGAAACAATTTATCCACACATCAAGCCAATTAACTTACAGACCTGTACGTCTTTGGGGTGTGGGAAGAAACCGAAGATTTCGGAGAACGTACAAACTCCGTACAGACTGCGCCCGTAGTCGGGATGGAACCCGGGTCTCTGGTGCTGCAAGTGCTGTAAGGCAGCAACTCTACCATGGCCGCCCAGCTCTTGAACCAGGAGGTCATGGTCCGCAGTGAGAAGAGAACGTGATCGTCTCAGAAGAATTTTGAAGATCACTAGTCCTACTTTGAAAAGACGTATTGTTTCATCAGTATCACAAAATGCTGGCGTAACTCAGCGGGTCAGGAAGCATCTCAGGAGAGAAGGAATAGACAATAGACAATAGGTACAGGAGGAGGCCATTCGGCCCTTCGAGCCAGCACCGCCATTCAATGTTATCGTGGCTGATCATTCTCAATCAGTACCCCGTTCCTGCTTTCTCCCCGTACCCCCTGACTCCGCTATGCTTAAGAGCTCTATCTAGCTCTCTCTTGAATGCATTCAGAGAATTGGCCTCCACTGCCTTCTGAGGCAGAGAATTCCACAGATTCACAACTCTCTGACTGAAAAGGTTTTTCCTCATCTCCGTTCTAAATGGCCTACCCCTTATTCTTAAACTGTGGCCCCTGGTTCTGGACTCCCCCAACATTGGGAACATGTTTCCTGCCTCTAACGTGTCCAACCCCTTAATAATCATACGTTTCGATAAGATCCCCTCTCATCCTTCTAAATTCCAGTGTATACAAGCCTAGTCGCTCCACTCTTTCAACATATGACAGTCCCGCCATTCTGGGAATTAACCTAGTAAACCTACGCTGCACGCCCTCAATAGCAAGAATATTCTTCCTCAAATTTGGTAACTCAGCAGGACAGCCAGCATCTCTGGAGAGAAGGAATGGGTAACGTTTCGGGTCGAGACCCTTCTTCAGACTGAAGAACGGTCTCAACCCGAAACGTCACCCATTCCTTCTCTCCAGAGATGCTGCCTGGCCCGCTGAGTTACTCCAGCATTTTGTGATATCCTTCCTCAGATATGGGCCCCAAAACTGCTCACAATACTCCAAATGCTCTCTGACCAGTGCCTGATAAAGCCTCAGTATTATTTTACTTTTGTTTAGTTTATTGTCATGTGTACTGTGGTAAGTGAAAGCTTTTGATGCGTGCTAGCCGGTCAGCGGAAAGACAAAACATGATTACAATCGAGCCATCTACAGTGTACAGATACATGATCAGGGAATAGCGTTTAGTGCGAGGTAAAGCCAGCAAAGTCCGATCAAGGATAGTCCGAGGGTCACCGATGAAGTAGATAGTAGTTCAGCACTGCTCTCCGGTTGTGGTAGGATGGTTCAGTTGCCTGATAACAGCCGGGAAGAAACTGCCCCTGAATCTGGAGGTGTGCGTTTTCACACTTCTGTACCTCTTGCCCGATGGGAGAGGGGAGAAGAGGGAGTGGCCGGGGTGAGACTGGTCCTTGATGATGCTGCTGGCCTTGCCGAGGCAGCGTGAGGTGTGGATGGAGTAGTCGTGGGTTTGTGCGACTGTCTGGCTTTACGCCCGCAACTCCCTGCAATTCACTCTCGGTGGATCGTGACGTCGCTCTATTTGTCCTCTTGTCGTCCTCTCGAATACAAAAGGCGTTTGGCCTTCCTCACGCCCGGTGTGTCAGAGCGTGAGCGTGTTTGTTGCCGCCGATATCTAGGGGGTTAGGGGGGGCAGCGTGCAAGCTTTGTCGGCTTATTTAAGTGAAGTAACAACAGTCACGCCATTCCGCCTGACAGCGCTGTGGGAAGGCCGACTGGAAACAGACAAATCGGTGGCAAGCACCCTGACGTTTACACAGCGGCAGGGATGGATATTCCTCTGGTCGGCTGCCAAGGTCGACAGGAGGTCAGGTCATAGTTTCTCCCTAATGCACTTTTCCTGATACGCTGTGCTGATGTGCTTTCAAAGAGGCCGACGGGTTTTATTTCACTCTCTCTCTCTCTCTCTGCGCGTTGAGTTTATCAGTTCACTGAGAGAGGAGCGCGGGTCACAGGAGGGTCAGGACCAAGGTAGCGTTGCCTTCAGGCGCTCGGTATCAGCACCACAACAGAACCTGCTTGTACCTGGAGACTCTCTGCCTCTTCTCAGCCTCAGACACAAGGCAGACACAAAACCCCGGATCACCATAAGGTCATGAGCGATAGGAGCAGAATTGGGCCATTCGGCTCATCGAGTCTACTCCGCCATCCAATCATGGCTGATCTGTCTCCCCCTCCTACGGTTGCCAACTATCCCACTCCCAAATAAGGGACAAAGGGTGACGTCACCGAGATGAGGAAAAACTTTTTCAGTCAGAGAGTTGTGAATCTGTGGAATTCTCTGCCTCAGAAGGCAGTGGAGGCCAATTCTCTGAATGCATTCAAGAGAGAGCTAGATAGAGCTCTTAAGGATAGCGGAGTCAGGGGGTATGGGGAGAAGGCAGGAACAGGGTACTGATTGAGAATGATCAGCCATGATCACATTGAATGGCGGTGTTGGCTTGAAGGGCCGAATGGCCTCTTCCTGCACCTATTGTCTATTGTCTATTACCATTGCAACAGTACGTCAAAACTACTTAACTGGCTGCAAAACATTTGAGGATGTCCTGTTCACGAAAATAGTTTTTCGGCACTGGGCCTGTACTCGCTGGAGTTTAGTAGGATGAGGGGGGACCTCATTGAAACTTACTGAATACTGAAAGGCCTGGATAGAGTGGATGTGGGGAGGATGTTTCCACTAGTGGGAGAGTCTAGGACCAGAGGGCACAGCCTCAGAGTAGAAGGACTACCTTTGGAAATGAGATGAGGAGGAATTTATTCATTCAGAGGGTGGTAAACCTGTGGAATTCATTGCCACAGACGCCTGTGGGCCAAGAATTAGGGATTTTTCAGGCGGAGATTGATAGATATATTAGTGTAAGAAAATAACTGCAGATGCTGGTACAAATCGAAGGTAAAATGCTGGAGTAATTCAGCGGGTCAGGCAGCATCTCAGGAGAGAAGGAATGGGTGATGTTTCGGGTCAAGACCCTTCTTCAGACTAAACCCATTGATAGATAGATTGATCAGTACGGGTGTCAGGGGTTATGAGGAGAAGGCAGGAAAATGGGGTTAGGAGGGAGAGATAGATCAGCCAAAGATAGATGGGTGGCGCGGCGGTAGAGTTGCTGCCTTACAGCGAATGCAGCGCCGGAGACCCGGGTTCGATCCTGACCACGGGCGCCGTCTGTACGGAGTTTGTACGTTCCCCCCGTGACCTGCGTGGGTTTTCTCCGAGATCTTCGGTTCACTCCCACATTCCAAAGACGTACAGGTATGTAGGTTGATTGGCTTCTGTTAAAATGTAAAAATTGTCCCCAGTGGGTGTAGGATAGTGTTAGTGTGCGGGGATCGCTGGGCGGCGCGGACCCGGTGGGCCGAAAGGGCCTGTTTCCGCGCTGCGTCTCTAAACTAAACTAAACTAAACTAAGCAACCACGATTGAACGGCGGAGTAGACTTGATGGGCCGAATGGCCTGTTTCCGCTCCGAGAACTTATGAGGAGTTGTACGTGCCAGTTGGTTTAATGCGTTGCCTGGTGTGTCATTTTACCTGGTTACCCTTTGCACGGTGGCTCAGCGGTAGAGTTGCTGCCCCTATGGCGCCAGGGTCCTGGGTTCCATCCCGACCACGGGCGCCGTCTGTATGGAGTTTGTACGTTCCCCCCGTGACCTGCGTGGGTTTCCATCGGCTGCCCGCTTTCCTCCCACAGACGTGCAGGTTTGTAGGTTAATTGGCTTTGCGTACGTTGTAAACTGTTCCGGGTGTGTGCACATTGGCTCGAAGGGCCGAATGGCCTCCTCCTGCACCTATTGTCTATTGTGTATGGGGTGACCGCTGGCCTGCACGGACCCAGTGGGCCGAAGGGCCTGATTCCACGCTGTCGATGTAGAGTCTAAAGTCCTGCATCAAAAAAAGTGCGTGAGTTAGTGTGCATTATTGATTACCAGCCTGGAGCACTTCAACAAAGATAGCAGCGAATTATCATTTACAGATCTGACACTTTAAATTCTGACACTCAACGAATGTCAATCTGTCTTGCTCAGCCTCCTGGAATTACTCAAACAAAACAACTTGGAGAAGGAACAATCTATCTATCTGTGCGTTAATGGGGCCTTATCAAGCTGCAGTAAGAAAGAATGTCCAAACCAGGACTCGAGGGGCAGAGTTTAGTTTAGTTTAGAGATACAGCGCAGAAACAGGCCCTTCGGCCCACCGGGTCCGCGCCGACCAGCGATCCCTGCACACTAACACTATCCTACACACACTGGGGACAATTTACATTTATACCAAGCCAATTAACCTACAAACCTGCACGTCTTTCGAGTGTGGGAGGAAACCGAAGATCTCGGAGAAAACCCACGCGGGTCACGGGAAGAACGTACAAACTCCATACGGACGGCGCCCGTAGTCGGGATGGAACCCGGGTCTCCGGCGCTGTGAGGCAGCAACTCTACCGCTGCGCCACCGTGCCGACCCTTTTTTTAAACTTCCTCTCCCTTCACTGTTTTAGCGCAGGGATACAGTGCAGAAACAACGACACAAAACGCTGGAGTAACTCAGCAGGTCAGGCAGCATCTTGGGAGAGAAGGAATGGGTGGCGTTTCGGGTCGAGACCCTTCTTCAGACCCGTGCAGGAGCAATATAGGCTGAGGTTGGGCAGGCTAGGACTTTGTTCCTTGGATAGCACGAGGGTCTTCAATGAGGTAGACAATAACTCTACAATAGTTTCCAAACCGCAGATAGACACTGAATGCTGGTGTCTATAGGAATGCTGGAATGGGTGGCGTTTCGGGTCGAGACCCTTCTTCAGACTGAGAGTCGGGGGAAAGGGAAACGAGAGATACAGACGGTGATGTGGAGAAATATAGAACAAACTAGACCTAGCCCAAACCTCTCCTGCATTGGTGCAGCAGCCTGTCCTCCCCCACTCCCCTCTCTCCTCAAACCACCCTCCCTCCTCTCCTCCACCCCCTCCCCCTTCCCCTCCCCCCCCCACTCCATCCCCCTCAAACCCCCTTATCCTCCCCCCTCCCTCCACCCCTCTCCCTCCTCCCCTTCCCCCTCCTCTACCCCCCTTCCCCTCCCCCCCTCTCCATCCCCCTCAACCCCCCCTTATCCCTCCCTCCCCGCCTCCCTCCACCCCCCTCCCTCTCTCTCCCCTCCTTCCCCCCTTCCTCCACCCCCCCTTCCCCACCCCCCTCTCCACCCCCCTCAACCCCCCATAATCCTCCCTCCCTCCCCCCCTCCCTCCACCTCCCCCCCTCCCTCCCTAGGAGATAGATTTAAACTTTAAAATGTGAATTACTTTAAAAATATAACACCGATTTCAACAAAACGTCTTCCATTAGCACCAAAGGGACGACGGTGAGTAAGATGGGCCTAGAGTTGTCACGCTATTGTTTACCGTTTTGGCTGTAGTTCAGGAACAAACAGACAAACAAACCAGAGTTTTAGTGTACAGATGAATGAAAGGCATGCAAAAAAGTAACGACGATAAAGGAAACATGCCATCGTTAGCTGTGAGCTAGGGGAAAACGAGTTACAGACAATGAGACTCAACAGGACGACCCTTTTCACACACCTACACCAAGCCAATTAACCGACAAACCTGCACGTCTTTGGAGTGCGGGAGGAAGCCGAAGGTCTCGGAGAAAACCCAGGCAGGTCACGGGGAGAACGTACAAACTCCGTACAGAGACAGCACTCAGGATCTTACTGGGGTCTCCGGCGCTGCAAGCACTGTAAGGCAGCAACTCTACCGCTGCACCACCGTATCAAACACCAGACTACAGTTGGGCGTGCTTCCAACTCAAGAGCTATGAATTTTCTTTCCAAAGAAAAGGGGGGAGGGGGGATGGGGGGAGGAGGAGGGAGGGGAGAGGGGAGGGGGCTGAGAAGGAGAGGCTTGGGCCCAACGGGTCCACTTGGTCTAGTTCGTGTGGAAAGATCCACATGTAACTCAAGGAGGACTTAAAACTAGCAATGAAACACAGAGGGATTTCTTCAACACAGTTTCCGTGATGGACCGAGACAGAGTCCTAGAGTTACAGTGCGTTTTGAATCGTTAACATAAGCGTAGCGTCGGTTTATTTCTCCCTGCTGTGGCAATTAAAAGCACGTGTATCTCGTATTTCAGTCCCCGTTTAAATCCAAGCCGAAACTCTCTGGGGAAGAGGTTTACAGATACACCGTGGAGCCAAGACCAAGATACCTAACTAATCTCTATTTTGAAGCTTTGCGCATTAGTTCGCTGGCAGCAACTTAATTACGTGGAGACTCGTCCCCTGCAGAGGCTGCAGCGTGTGGTTATAGTTTTCAGTTTTAGAGATACAGCGCGGAAACAGGCCCCATTCGGCCCACCCGGGTCCACACCGACCAGCGATCCCCGCACACTAACACTATCCTACACACACTAGGGACAATTTACCATAATGCAATTATATCAAGGTGATCGACCTAGATTCAAGAGAGAGCTAGATAGAGCTCTTAAGGATAGTGGAGTCAGGGGGTATGGGGAGAAGGTAGGAACGGGGTACTGATTGAGAATGATCAGCCATGATCACATTGAATGGCGGTGCTGGCTCGAAGGGCCGAATGGCCTACTCCTGCACCTATTGTCTATTTACTCAGCGGGACTGGAAGTATCTCTGGACAAAATAAATAAGTGACGTTTGACGTCGGGACCCTTCTGCAAACTGCCCCATCTATACTAGTTCATCTGCCTTAGTTTGGCCCAGATCTTTCTAAACCCTCCCTATCCATCTAACTCTCCAAATCTCTTTTAAACGTCGTTATAATACCTGCCTCAACTACCTCCTCTGGCAGCTCGCTCCATATACGCAAGACCTTCTGGGTAAAAAAGTTGTCCCTCAGGTTCCCATCTAATCTTTCCCCCTATCACCTTCACAAGTTCACAAGTTATAGGAGTAGAATTAGGCCATTCGGCCCCATCGAGTCCACTCCACCATTCAATCGTGGTTGATCTCTTGCCACCTAATCCCATTTTCCTGCCTTCTCCCCATTACCCTTGACACCCGTTCTAATCTAGAATTTGTCTATCCCTGCCTTAAACCTGTGCCCTCTGGTTCTCGATTCCCCCACCCTGGGTAAAAGACTCAGCGTAATCACCCGATCGCCCTGGTGCAGGAAGGATCTGCAGATGCAGGCTTAAATCCAAGATAGACACCAAATGCTGGAATAACTCAGCGGGACAGGCAGCATCTCTGGAGAGAAGGAATGGGTGACGTTTCTGGCCGAGACCTTTCTTCAGACTGTTGGATCTCTTCCAGCATCCGGCGTGGCTGATTTTACACTGAATCCAAGTCATTCCTGTAAACCAGATCAAAGATGTTCTCACCGGGCGCAGCGGTAGAGTTGTTGCCTCACAGCGCCAGAGATCCGGGTTCCATCCTATACGGAGTTTTTTACGTTCTCCCCGTGACTGCGGCACGGTGGCGCAGCGGTAGAGTTGCTGCCTTACAGCGAATGCAGCGCCGGAGACTCAGGTTCGATCCTGACTACGGGCGCCGTCTGTACGGAGTTTGTACGTTCTCCCCGTGACTCGCGTGGATTTTCTCCAAAATCTTCGGTTTCCTCCCACACTCCAAAGACGTACAGGTTTGTAGGTGAATTGACTGGGTAAATGTAAAAATTGGCCCCAGTGTGTGTAGGATAGTGTTAATGTGCGGGGATCGCTGGGCGGCACGGACGCGGTGGGCCGAAGGGCCTGTTTCTGCGCTGTATCTCAAAAAATCTAAACCTGCGTGGATTTTCCCCTAGATCTTCGATTTCCTGCCACGCTCCACAGACGTGCAGGTTTGTAGGTTAATTGGCTTGGTGTAAACGTAAATCGTTCCTAGTGTGTGCTGGATAGTGCTGGTGTGCGGGGATCGCTGGTCGGCGCGGACTCGGTGGGCCGATGGCCCGTTTCCGAGCTGTGCCTCTAAATTAACAAACTAAACCAGTGTGAATCAAGGGATATGGGGAGAAGGCAGGCACGGGTTACTGATTGTGGACGATCAGCCATGATCACAATGAATGGCGGTGCTGGCTCGAAGGGCCGAGTGGCGTAGTTTCCATGTTTCTATGGAGGTTGATCGATGGTTGGCATGCACCTGGTGGGCCGAAGGGCCTGTTTCCACGCTGTATCTCGGAACCGAAAAGCTATGGATGGCTTGTTATTTTCTCGGAGTGTGTTGCTCGTCGTGGAGAGGCTTTTTGGACAAGTCTGCACTGGTGTGAGAGATGTTCTGGAAACGAGTTGGTATTTGCGTGAGGTTTCGGGAACCTATTAATACACGTCAGGAGTTACCCATGACTCGGTCAATATTTGCGAAAGACTTTCTCGGAGCTTGTCAGTGTTTTCCGAGAGATTTCTGGAGTGTGCCGGACTGCTCGTAGAACTGGTTCTGCAAGCTGCTCGAAGTTTTGCGAGCCGTAACCAGGAATGGCTTCCCTGTTTGTAGGGGGTAGGGCACAGTGGCGCGGCGGGTAGTGCTGCTGGTGTGCCGGTGGGGTGGGGGCCTTAGTTAGAGCGTGGTTCACATTCGGTTTCCCCACCTCGAGACGTCAGAAACTTCAGCGGTGGCGCAGCGGTAGAGTCGCTGACTCACAGCGCCAGAGACCCGGGTTCCATCCTGACCACGGGCGCCGTCTGTACGGAGTTTGTACGTTCTCCCCGTGACCTGCGTGGGTTCTCTCTGGGGTCTCCGGTTTCCTCCCACACTCCAAAGACGTGCAGGTTTGTAGGTTAATTGGCGTCAGTAAAATTGTAAATCGTCCCTCACTATCCCGCGGTCTAGGCTTAAGCTCAGGGGTGACCGCGCTTTTGCGGTTGCAGCTCCGAGACTGTGGAACAGCATCCCTCGCCCCATCAGAACTGCCCCCTCCATCGACTCCTTTAAGTCCAGGCTCAAAACCTATTTCTACTCCTTAGCGTTTGAGGCCCTCTGAGGGGGCGCTGTGAACTGTTTATGTATGTGCTGTTATGTTTGTGTGCCATTGTATGTTCGTTTCTTAGTACCTGAACTGACGTACAGCACTTTGGTCAACGTGGGTTATTTTTAAATGTGCTATATAAATAAAATTGACTTGACTTGACTAGTGTGTGTAGGATAGTGCTAGTGTGCGGAGATCGCTGGTCGGCGCGGACCCGGTGGGCCGAAGGGCCTGTTTCTGCGCTGCATTTCTAAACTAAGGGGCCACAGTGTAAGAATAAGGGGTAGGCCATTTAGAACGGAGATGAGGAAAAACTTTTTCACTCAGAGAGTTGTGAAGCTGTGGAATTCTCTGCCTCAGAAGGCAGTGGAGAACAATTCCCTGGATGCTTTCAAGAAAGAGCTAGATAGAGCTCTTAATGATAGCGGAGTCGGGGGGTATGGGGAGAAGGCAGGAACGGGGTACTGATTGTGGATGATCAGCGATGATACCAGTGAATGCCAGTGCCAGCCCAAAGGGCCGAATGGCCTCCTCCTGCACCTATTGTCTATTGTCAAGAGTCAACAGATTCCAGAGAATACCCACGCAGGTCACGGGGAGAACGTACAAACTCCGTACAGACAGCACCCGTAGTCAGGATCGAACCTGGGTCTCTGGCGCTGTGAGGCAGCAACTCTACCGCTGGGCCACTTTGCCTTCCGACTCTCCTGACCCGCTGAGTTACTCCAGTACTCTGTGTCTTTTTTTCTTAATCTATCTCCAATTATTGTCAGCCCTTCTGTGCAAAGGAAGCAAAGTCTTTCCTGTCTAGGCCTCTCATCATTTTATACACCTCCTCCGAGTCCTATCCTGTGCGGTCTCTCCTCGTTAATAATATTCTCCAGTCCTGGCTACATCCCAACAAACCGACTCCCCGCCCTCTGTAGAACTTCCAGAAAACATATCGGGAGGCTGCTGAGAATTTCCAAACTGCTCTCCGGATCAGGAAAAAAGTTTCGATGTTTGGAGCAAAGGAACAGGCCCTTAGGCCCACAGGGCAGAACGGTGGCACAGCGGTAGAGTTGCTGCCTCACGGAGACCCGGGTTCCATCCTGACCACAGGTGCTGTCTGCACGGAGTTTATACATTCTCCCTATGGTTGCCAACTGTCCCGTATTAGCCGGGACATCCCGTATTTATAGACAATAGACAATAGGTGCAGAAGTAGGCCATTCAGCCCTTCGAGTCTGCACCGCCATTCAATGTGATCATGGCTGATCATTCACAATCAGTACCCCGTTCCTGCCCTCTCCCCATACCCCCTGACTCCGCTATCCTTCAGAGCTCTATCTAGCTCTCTCTTGAATGCATTCAGAGAATTGGCCTCCACTGCCTTCTGAGGCAGAGAATTCCACAGATTCACAACTCTCTGACTGAAAACGTTTTTCCTCATCTCCGCTCCGGTCCCGCCATTCCGGGAATTAACCTAGTAAACCTACGCTGCACGCCCTCAATAGCAAGAATATCCTTCCTCAAATTTGGAGACCAAAACTGCACACAGTACTCCAGGTGAGGTCTCACTAGGGCCCTGTACAACTGCAGAAGGACCTCTTTGCTCCTATACTCAACTCCTCTTGTTATGATGGTGTTAATGTGCGGGGATCGCTGGTCGGCGCGGACCCGGTGGGCCGAAAGGGCCTGTTTCCGCGCTGTATCTCTAAACTAAACTAAACCAGAGGATGTCGGCGTAAGGTGAGGGGGGAAAGATTTGATAGGAATTCGAGGGGTAACCTCTTTCACACAAAGGGTGGTGGGTGTATGGAACAAACTGCCGGAGGAGGTAGTTGAGGCTGGGACTATCGCAATGTTTAAGAAACAATTAGACAGGTACACGGATAGGACAGGTTTGGAGAGATATGGGCCAAACGCGGAAAGGTGGGACTAGTGTAGACGGGTCATGTTGGCCGGTGTGGGCGAGTTGGGCCGCAGGGCCTGTTCCCACTCGGTATCACTCTACAACTGGAGAGTACACAGAACAAGCGTTTCACTGTCTCTCTGCACACGTGACACGTAAATACATAAACCACTCAACCATTGAGCCATTGATCAAACATTCACCTTCCCACCCCTAACTCTTGAATCCCCAAATATTTGAATATTCTTCGAGCTGTCTTGATTCATCTCAATTTCTGAGGTATCAACAGTGAATTCCAAAGACTCTTACACTCTCAAACAATTCGGGCGCTGTCTGTACGGAATTTGTACGTTCTCCCCGTGACCTGCGTGGGTTTTCTCCGAGATCTTCAGTTTCCTCCCACGCTCCAAAGACGTGCAGGTTTGTAGGTTAATTGGCTTGGTATAAGTGTAAAGATTGTCCCTCGTGTGTGTAGGGCAGTGATAATGTGCGGGGATCGTTGGTCAGCGCGGACCCGGTGGGCCGAAGGGCCTGTTTCCGTGCTGTATCTGTATCTCTAAACTAAACTTTAACTCCCCCCCCATTCCCACACTGACCTTTCTGTCCTGGGCCTCCTCCATTGTCAGAGTGAGGCCCAGCGCAAATTGGAGGAACACCACCTCATATTTCGCTTGGGCAGTTTACACCCCAGCGGTGTGAACATTGACTTCTCTATCTCCAAGTAACCCTTGCATCCCCTCTCTCTCTGTCCCTACCCCACTCTAGTCGTTGTACTAGTTTCACTGTCGTCCTGGTGAGTTTCATTGTCTGTGTACCTTGTTATCACCTCGCCCACAGCCAACGCTGGCCTGATTCCTTGATCATCGTTACCAATGTTGCATATCTTTCATTCATTTGTTCTACATCTCTCCATATCACTGTCTGTATCTCTCGTTTCCCACTCCCCCTGACTCTCAGTCTGAAGAAGGGTCTCGACCTGAAATGTCACCTATTCCTTCTCCAGAGATGCTGCCTGACCCGCTGAGTTACTCCAGCTTTTAGACCCATACTTCTTAGGTGGGGAATTCTGACCATATCTCAGTATGCATGGAGTCATAGGGGCAGCACAGCACCAAAATATGCCCTTCGGCCCACCTGTGCTAGTCCCATTTGCCTACATTTGGCCCATACTCCCATAATCCTCTTTTTTAAGGCAGAGATTGACAGATTCCTGATTAGAAACAGAAAATAGGTGCAGGAGGAGGCCATTTGGCCCTTTGAGCCAGCACCGCCATTCATTGCGATCATGGCTGATCATCCACAATCAGTAACCCGTGCCTGCCTTCTCCCCATATCCCTTGATTCCACTAGCCCCTAGAGCTCTATCTAACTCTCTTTTAAATTCATACAGTGAATTGGCCAACTTTCTCACTCCCAAATAAGGGATAAAAGGGTGATGTCACCGCTCCGCGCCCCACGTGACCTCACCCAGCCAGCGGCCACGTGCTCCTGCTCCACCAATGGCGGCCTCCCGGGCTGGGAGGCGGGTTGCTACTCAGTTCGGCGGCCTCCGGGCCTACACTGTCCGAGCCTAATACAGGACAAGGGCAGTCCCGTACGGGACAAACCAAAATAGGGTGCTGACATGGTTAGAAAATTGGTTGGCAGACAGGAAACAAAGAGTAGGGATTAACGAGTCCGTTTTAGAACGGCAGGGGGTAGTGGGGTACCGCAAGGCTCGGTGCTGGGACCGTAGCTATTTACAATATACATTAATGACTTGGATGAAGGGATTAAAAGTAACATTAGCAAATTTGCGGACGACACAAAGCTGGGTGGCAGTGTGAACTGTGAGGAAGATGCTATGAGGTTGCAGGGTGACTTGGACAGGTTGTGTGAGTGGGCGGATGCATGGCAGATGCAGTTTAATGTAGATAAGTGTGAGGTTATCCACTTTGGTGGTAAGAACAGGAAGGCAGATTATTATCTGAATGGGGTCAAGTTAGGAAATGGGGAAGTACAAAGAGATCTGGGTGTCCTTGTTCATCAGTCACGTAAAATTAGCATGCAGGTACGGCAGGATGTGAAGAAAGCTAATGGCATGTTGGCCTTTATGACAAGAGGAGTTGAGTATAGGAGCAAAGAGGTCCTTCTGCAGTTGTACAGGGCCCTAGTGAGACCGCACCTGGAGTAGTGTGTGCAGTTTTGGTCTCCAAATTTGAGGAAGGATATTCTTGCGTAGGTTCACTAGGTTAATTCCCGGAGAGGAGATCTTATCGAAACGTATAAGATTATTAAGGGGTTGGACACGCTAGAGACAGAAAACATGTTCCCAATGTTGGGGGAGTCCAGAACAAGGGGCCACAGTTTAAGAATAAGGGGTAGGCCATTTAGAACTGAGATGAAGAAAAACTTTTTCAGTCAGAGAGTTGTGAATCTGTGGAATTCTCTGCCTCAGAAGGCAGTGGAGGCCAATTCTCTGAATGCTTTCAAGAGAGAGCTAAATAGACCTCTTGATAGCGGAGTCAGGGGGTATGGGGAGAAGGCCCTGATTGAAGGGATACTGATTGAGAATGATCAGCCATGATCACATTGAATGGCGGTGCTGGCTCGAAGGGCCGAATGGCCTACTCCTGCACCTATTGTCTATCCTATATCCACTAGGGACAATTTTTACATTTACCAAGCCAGCAACTCTACTGCTGCGCCACTAGGCCACCTGGTTCTCGAATCCCCTACTCTGGGCATGGGCCTCTGTGCGTGTGCCAGATCTATTCCTGTTTACGCAGGCTAGGGGAATCAGGATCCAGAGGACATAGGTTGAAACTGAGAAGGGAAAGAGTTAATGGGAACTTGTGAGGCAATCTCTTCACTCAGAGGGTCATGAACAAGCTGCCAGGGCAGGTCGTTCAGGCTGGTACAATAACAATATTGGCAAGGGTGGCACAGGCCAGTAGAGTTGCTACCTTACACCCACATCCTTCTGTGTCGGAAGGAACTGCAGACGCTGGTTTAAACGCGAAGACAGGCACAAAATGCTGGAGTAACTCAGCGGGACAGGCAGCATCTCCGGAGCGAAGGAACGGGTGACGTTTCCGGGTCGAGACCCCTTCTTCAGACTGAGCGGGTGACGACACCAGTCCCTTCTCTCCAGAGATGCTGCCTGTCCCGTCAGCATTTTGTGTCTATATCTCCACTTGCTCATGTGCTGGGCCTTCTCTTCCTCTGGGAGTATGTCAATATTTACAAGGAGCTAAAGATACCTTCTGTGCGGAAAACTATCTTGGCACGGGTGTCCGAACCTTGCTGGAATGTGGCAGAGCTCTACGCGACACGCTGCCACGCTGGTGTTTTTGTGAATCACTGCAGCTTGGAAACAGGCCATCAACTCTGTGGATTCACACAGAACACAAAACATCCCCTTTAAATCCACTTCTACCAGTGGCCAAATGGCCTCCTCCTACTGCACCTATTGTCTATTGTCTATTCTCTGAATGCATTCAAGAGAGAGCTAGATAGAGCTCTTAAGGATAGCGGAGTCAGGGGGTACACAGAGTGGACCCTCTATCTATCTCTCTCTTGAATGCATTCAGAGAATTGGCCTCCATTGCCTTCTGAGGCAGAGAATTCCACAGATTCACAACTCTGACTGAATTTTTTTTTCCTCATCTCCGTTCTAAATGGCCTACCCCTTATTCTTAAACTGTGGCCCCTTGTTCTGGACTCCCCCAACATTGGGAACATGTTTCCTGCCTCTAACGTGTCCAACCCCTTAATAATCTTATATGTTTCGATAGGAATCCGAGGGGTAGCACAAAGTGTGGTGGGTGTGTGGAACAAGCTGCCAGAGGAGGTAGCTGAGGCTGGGATCATCCCAACTTTTAAGAAACAGTTAGACAGGTACATGGATAGGACAGGTTTGGAGGGATATGGACCAAGCGCAGGCAGGATGGGACTAGTGTAGCTGGGACATTGTTGGCCGGTGTGGGCGAGTTGGGCCGAAGGGCCTGTTTCCACGCTGTATCACTCCATGACTCTATCTCTGCCGCGGGGATGCGATTGCTACGATCAAGCATATCAATGACCCCCTCCTCATTTTGTGCACATCGTTCACGTCCTCTCTCCGTCACCTCCTCTCGACTGCAAGCAGACGTAGATTTTCCAGTCCCTCTTTGTAACTGAAATGTCTCATCTCACCTTCTATCCTGGTGATTCATCTCATCACACATCCTGTGAAATCACCTCCTTCCTAGATTCCCAGAAGTGCGCTCAGTGTTCCAGCTGCAGCCCGACCGATGTTCCATGACCTCTTCCGCTTGCATTCCATGTGCGAGCCCGTCAGGACAAGTATCTTGCATGGAGAAGCAAGGGACTGCCAGATGCAGAATGGGAACCAAGAACCGAAAGATTCTGGAGTGACTGGAATTTAGAAGGACGAGAGGAGTGAGTGTTTACTGGAATTTAGGATGAGAGGGGATCTTATAGAAACCTATAAAATTCTTAAAGGATTGGACAGAGTTTAGTATAGAAGCAAAGAGGTCCTTCTGCAGTTGTACAGGGCCCTAGTGAGACCGCACCTGGAGTACTGTGTGCAGTTTTGGTCTCCAAATTTGAGGGAGGATATTCTTGCTATTGAGGGCGTGCAGCGTAGGTTTACTAGGTTAATTCCCGGAATGGCGGGACTATCATATGTTGAAAGACTGTGGAACGACTAGGCTTGTATACACTGGAATTTAGAAGGATGAGAGGAGATCTTATAGAAACGTATAAGATTATTAAGGTGTTGGACACGTTAGAGGCAGGAAACATGTTCCCAATGTTGGGGGAGTCCAGAACAAGGGGCCACAGTTTAAGAATAAGGGGTAGGCCATTTAGAACGGAGACGAGGAAAAACTTTTTCAGTCAGAGAGTTGTGAATCTGTGGAATTCTCTGCCTCAGAAGGCAGTGGAGGCCAATTCTCTGAATGCATTCAAGAGAGAGCTGGATAGAGCTCTTAAGGATAGCGGAGTCAGGGGGTATGGGGAGAAGGCAGGAACGGGGTACTGATTGAGAATGATCAGCCATGATCACATTGAATGGCGGTGCTGGCTCGAAGGGCCGAATGGCCTACTCCTGCACCTATTGTCTATTGACTGAGATGAGGAAAACCATTTTCACCCAGAGAGTTGTGAATCTGTGGAATTCTCTGCCACAGAAGGGAGTGGTTTCCAATTCACTGGATGAATTTAAAGAAACATAGAAACATAGAAACATAGAAAATAGGTGCAGGAGTAGGCCATTCGGCCCTTCGAGTTAGATAGAGCTCTAGATAGAGCTAGCGGAATCAAGGGATATGGGGAGAAGGCAGGCACGGGTTACTGATTGTGGATGATCACCCATGATCACAATGAATGGCAGTGCTGGCTCGAAGGGCCGAATGGCCTCCTCCTGCACCTATTTTCTATGTTTTTATGCAGAAAGGCAACCAAGAACCAAAAGATTCTGAAATTTAGTAGGACGAGAGGAGGACGAGAGGAGATCTCATAGAAACCTGTAAAATTCTTAAAAGGATTGGGCAGGCTAGATGCAGGAAACATGTTCCCGATGTTGAGGGGGTTGTCCAGAACCAGGGGTCACAGTTTAAGGCAATTTAGGACTGAGATGAGGAAAATCCTTTTCAGCCAGAGAGTTGTGAATCTGTGAGTTTACCATTGATCAGCCTTTTCACACTAGAGTTTAGATTAGAGATACAGCGTGGAAACAGGCTCTTTCGGCCCACTGGGTCCGCGCCGCCCAGCGATCCCTGCACACTAACACCATCCCACACCCACTAGGGACAATTTTTACATTTGCCCAGCCAATTAACCTACAAACCTGCATGGCTTTGGAGTGTGGGAGGAAACCGAAGATCTCGGAGAAAACCCACGCAGGTCACGGGGAGAACGTACAAACTCCGTACAGACGGCACCCGTAGTCGGGATGGAACCCGGGTCTCCGGCGCTGCATTCGCTGTAAGGCGGCAACACTACCGCTGCGCCACTGTGCTGACCTGGTGAGGTCGGGGGCATTGGAAGCTGGCAGGTGCACTCTCTGCGGAATATAAACACTCAAACATTTCCTGCTGCAGATATTAGCTTCCGTGCCGGGATCGCAATAATTAAACATCTGTTGCCGCTTCCTCTCCCGACAAACCTGGAACAATTGCGCTCAAGGAAAGATTAGTGCGGAGCTACAATAGACTGGCGTACCAGAGGACTATTTCCAGCCACAGATACAGCGAGCCTGAGGTTTGTTCTGTGGTCAACATCAAAACATCTGAGCGGAAAAAAAACTGCAGGTGCCGGTTTAAATCGAAGGTAGACACAGAGTGCCGGAGTAACTCAGCGGGTCAGGCAGCATCTGTGGAGATCATGGATAGGTGACGTTTCACAGAGCGCTGGAGTAACTCAGCGGGTCAGGCAGCATCTCAGGAGAGAAGGAATGGGTGACGTTTCACAGAGTGCTGGAGTAACTCAGGGGGTCAGGCAGCATCTGTAGAGAACGTGGATAGGTGACGTTTCACAGAGTGCTGGAGTAACTCAGCGGGTCAGGCAGCATCTGTGGAGAACATGGATAGGTGACGTTTCACAGAGTGCTGGAGTAACTCAGCGGGTCAGGCAGCATCTGTGGAGAACATGGATAGGTGACGTTTCACAGAGCGCTGGAGTAACTCAGCGGGTCAGGCAGCATCTGTAGAGAACGTGGATAGGTGACGTTTCACAGAGTGCTGGAGTAACTCAGCGGGTCAGGCAGCATCTCTGGAGAGAAGGAATGGGCGACGTTTCGGGTCGAGATCCTTCTTCAGACCTGAGAGTCTTAGAATCTTAGAGTGAGGGTGTTTTTGCCCTGGAGATGGTGATGTGTCATGTTTGTTCAGTACTCATCAGTGCCAAGATGGAGATCAAGGTTTACTGATGGATGCCCGCGTTTATCAATCACAGGCTAAGTCTAAACAAGGGACGAATATCCCGAAATATGAACCCTGGCTTCCTCATTTCATAGGCTATTGTGCTTTCCCGCAACGCTCGAGTTTCTTTGCAGCTTTTAAGTTCCTTGGATAAGAGGGTCCAGTCACGAATAGCTAAAGATAGACACAAAAGGCTGGGGTGACTGCAGGTCATAAGGCCATAAGTGATAGGGGTAGAATTAGGTTGCGTAGCAACCCGCCTCCCGGCCCGGGCGGCCGCCATTGGTGGAGCGGGAGCACGTGGCCGCTGGCCTGGTGAGGCCACGTGGGGCGCAGGGCGGTGATGTCACCTTGTCCCGTATTTTGGAATGAGGACGTTGGCACCCCTAGCTCGGACTCTTTGGGCCGATGGGCCTGTTTCCGCGCTGTATCTCTAAACTGCACTAAACCAAAGGTAGACACAAAATGTCACCCATTCCTTCTCTCCAGAGATGCTGCCTGACCCGCTGAGTTACTCCAGCACTCTGTGAAACGTCACCTATCCATGTTCTCCAGAGATGCTGCCTGACCCGCTGAGTTACTCCAGCACTCTGTGAAACGTCACCCATCCATGTTCTCCACAGATGCTGCCTGACCCGCTGAGTTACTCCAGCACTCTATGAAACGTCACCTATCCATGTTCTCCACAGATGCTGCCTGACCCGCTGAGTTACTCCAGCACTCTGTGAAACGTCACCTATCCATGTTCTCCAGAGATGCTGCCTGACCCGCTGAGTTACTCCAGCACTCTGAAACATCACCCATTCCTTCTCTCCACAGATGCTGCCTGACCCGCTGAGTTACTCCAGCACTCTGTGAAACGCCACCTATCCATGTTCTCCACAGATGCTGCCTGACCCGCTGAGTTACTCCAGCTGCTTTTGAATGCCACAAATAAAAATGCAGGCTCTCTTCATCAAAACCACTTATGTGAAAGACCTATTCCTCATATCACTCTGCGTACTTTTGCCAATTAGATTTAATCTGTCGGAAAGAAAAAGTCAGAAGGCCTGGCAATCTGATGTGAAACCAGAGATTCTTGGAATTACTAGGATTAGTGGATTTTGCATTTTCAGCACATTGTGGCTTCAGTTTACGTTCAATCCAATAATTTATTTAATCTATTAATTCGAATAGTGAAAGGCCTGGATAGAGTGGATGTGGAGAGGATGTTTCCACTGGTGGGAGAGTCTAGGACCAGAGGTCACAGCCTCAGATTTAAAGGACATTCCTTTAGACAATAGACAATAGACAATAGGTGCAGGAGTAGGCCATTCGGCCCTTCGAGCCAGCACCGCCATTCAATGTGATCATGGCTGATCATTCTCAATCAGTACCCCGTTCCTGCCTTCTCCCCATACACCCTGACTCCGCTATCCTTAAGAGCTCTATCTAGCTCTCTCTTGAATGCATTCAGAGAATTGGCCTCCACTGCCTTAGAAAGGAGATGAGGAGGAATTTCTTTAGTTGGAGGCTGAATCTTTCACAGTTCAGTTCATTGTCACGTGTAGCGAGGTGTACAGTGAAAAGCTTTTGTTGCGCGCTACCCAGTCAGCGGAAAGACAATACATGATTACAATCGAGCAATTTACAGTGATAAGGGAATAACGTTTAGTGCAAAGCCAGTAAAAATCTGTGGAATTCATTGCCACAGAAGGCTGTGGAGGACGTACATTTTTAAGGTTTAGATTGACAGATTCTTGATTAGCACGGGTGTCAGGGGTTATAGGGAGAAGACAGGTGAATGGGGTTGAGGGAAAGATAGATCAGCCATGATTGAATGGCCGAGTAGACTTGATGGGCCGAATGGCCTAATTCTGCTCCTAGAACCTCTGAATTTATGAACTTGTGAACGTATCTACCGGCTTCTTCTATAAATAAGAAAGTGCAGATGCTGCTTTGAAAGAAGGATGCAAATTGCTGGAGTAACTCAGAGGGTCAGGCAGCGTCTGTGGAGAACATGGATAGGTGACGTTTCACAGAGTGCTGGAGTAACTCAGCGGGTCAGGCAGCATATCTGGAGAACATGGATAGGTGACGTTTCGGGTCGGGACCATTCCTTCAACTGTGATTCTTTGGGGGAGGGGAAGAAAGCTGGAAAAGAGGAGGGGCAGGAATGGCAGGAAATAGGTGGCACAGCGGTAGAGTTGCTGCCTCACAGCGCCAGAGACCCGGGTTCCATCCCGACTACGGGTGCTGTCTGTTTAGAATTTGTACGTTCTCCCCGTGACCTGCGTGGGTTTTCTCCGAGAACTTCGGTTTCCTCCCACACTCCAAAGATGTACAGGTTTGTCAGTTAAGTGGCGTGGTGTACATGTAAATTGTCCCTAGTGTGTGTGTAGGATGGCGTTGGTGGGCCGAAGGGCCTGTTTCCGCGCTGTACCTACACTAAACTAAACTAAAGTGAACATTCAGTAGAAACTGTAGGTTCGGTGGCTGTGATGTTCGGTAGGTTGGGTGTATTAAATGCATTCTCGACTTACGATATTTTGGATTTACGATGGGTTTATCAGAACGTAACCCCATCGGTAAGTCGAGGAGCATCTGTACCCTTGTGACAGATGAGGAAGAGCTGGCCAATGTGGGTCAGATGCGCTGCCACAGATTGCTGAGGCCGAAAGGGTTTGCCTGTGTAAAGCCTTTGAAATGTGGCGTCAATGGCTTTCATCAATCAGTCTGATAATGTTAACATGGCAGTCTAATTGGAGTGGCTTGTGTTCCATTTAGTTTTTACCTCAATGCTAAGTAATTTTGCTGATGTTAATCACCCACACACGTCGATTTTGAGTTGATAATGGGAATGAGAGGTGTCCTGGCTCTCAAAGAAACGGGAGCAGCCGTAGATTCATGAGGCCGTAGGTGATAGGAGTGGAATTAGGCCATTCAGCCCATCAAAACCACCCCGCCATTCACTCATGGCTGATCTATCTCTCCCTCCTAGCCCCATTCTCATGCCTTCTCCCCATAACCCCTGACACCCGCACTAATCAAGAATCTATCTACTTCTGTCTTAAACCTCTCCCTGTAGCTCTCACCCTCTAGTCCTGGCAACATCCTCGTGAATCTTCTCTGAACCCTTTCAAGCTTGACAATATCTTTCATATAACACGGTGCCCAGAACTGAACACAATACTCTAAATGCGGCCTCACCAACGTCTCACACAACAGCAACATGACCTCCCAACTTCTAGGTGTAAGGAAAGAACTGCAGACTTCTGGTTTAAACCGAAGATAGACACAAAAAGCTGGAGTAACTCAGCGGGACATGCAGCATCTCCGGAGGGAAAGAAAAGAGGACGTTTCCGGTCTGAAGAAGGGTCTCGACCCGAAACTTCACCTAATTCCTTCTCTCCAGAGATGCTGCCTGTCCCGCTGAGTTACTCCAGAATTTTGTGTTTACCTCCCAACTCCTCCAGGGATGCACTTGATCCCAGCTGCCGAATCCCTGTCCCATACATCCTCCTTGTTTTTGACCAACGCCTCAATTTCCCTCGTCAGCCAAGGTTCCTTACGTTTGCCTGCTTTGCCATTCACTCTAACAGGTGGTGGGTGTATGGAACAAGCTGCCGGAGGAGATAGTTGAGGCTGGGACTATCCCATCGTTTAAGAAACAGTTGGCAGTGGAGGCCAATTCTCTGAATGCATTCAAGAGAGAGCTAGATAGAGCTCTTAAGGATAGCGGAGTCAGGGGGTATGGGGAGAAGGCAGGAACGGGGTACTGATTGAGAATGATCAGCCATGATCACATTGAATGGCGGTGCTGGCTCGAAGGGCCGAGTGGCCTACTCCTGCACCTATTGTCTGTTGTCTGTTGTCAAGCATCCCAATAGGGTGGCGCGGTGGAGTTGCTGCCTCACAGCGCCAGAGTCCCGGGTTCCATCCCGACTACGGGCGCCGTCTGTACGGAGTTTTGTACGTTCCTGCGTGGGTTTTCTCCGAGATCTTCCGTTTCCTCCCACACTCCGAAGACGTGCAGGTTTGTAGTTCAGTGTGTGTAGGATGGTGTTAGTGCGCGGGGATCGCTGGTCGGCGCGGGCCCGGTGGGCCGAAAGGGCCTGTTTCCGCGCCGTGTGTCTCCAAACTAAACTAAACTAAACCCGGGTTCCATCCCGACTACGGGCGCCGTCTGTACGAAGTTTGTACGTTCTCCTCGTGACCTGCGTGGGTTTTCTCCGGGTGCTCCGGTTTCCTCCCACACTCCAAAGACGTGTAGGTTTGAAGGTTAATTGGCTTGGTTTTTTGTGTAAATTGTCCCTAGCATGTGGGTGTGTAGGATAGTGTTTGTGTGCGGGGATCGCTGGTCGGCGTGGACTCGGTGGGCCGAAGGACCTGTTTCTGCTTTGTATCTCTAAACTAAGCTAAACTGAACTGATTTTAGCTGCTCTGGGCATCTCCAATCTTGCATCTTCAATCCAGGACAGTGGATTACCAGTGGAGTAACATAGCCGGACTATGTTGCAGTTACATATCCATCAAGCCCGCAAAATGCTCTTTCTCAGCTGTTTTCATTGCATGTTAGTCATCAGTTTCCATTCCTCTTGTACCATGCAGCTACTGGGAGACCAGCTAGGTGGAGCCTTGTCAATTTTATATTTCCTTTGCCGTTCCTAAGTTGCCAGCTATTCTGATTTCATTTTCTAATGTGGCGCGACGGTAGAGTTGCTGCCTCACAGCGCCAGAGACCCGGGTTCCATCCCGACTACGGGCACTGTCTGTGCGGAGTTTGTACGTTCTCCCCGTGACCTGCGTGGGTTTTCTCCGGGTGCTCCGGTTTCCTCCCCACACTCCAAAGACGTGCAGGGTTGTAGGTTAATAGAAATTGTAGGTAAAAAATATTGTCCCTAGTGCGCGTAGGATAGTGTTAGTGTACGGGGTGATGGCTGATTTGCGCGGACTCGGGCCGAAGGTATCTCTTAAGTCTGCAGTATAAAGTCTAGAATACAAAGTACTGGAGTAACTCAGTAACCTTGGACTTTTGAGATACCGCGTGAAAACAGGCCCTTCGGCCCATTGAGTCCACGCCGACCGGCGATCCCCATACACTGACACTATCCGACATATTAGGGACAATTTACAATTTACCAAAGCCAATTAACCTACCGACAGTGTAAATGTAAATGTTAGCGTAAATGTAAATTGTCCCTAGTGTGTGTAGGATAGTGCTAGTGTGCGGGGATCGCTGGTCGGCGCGGACTCGGTGGGCCGAAGGGCCTGTTTCCACGCTGTATCTCTAAACTAAACTGAACTAAGCAAGTTCACAGCAAAACAAAGGTCAATGTTTATCCGAAATAATGCCAATTAGTCTGATTCATACGCCTGAGGTCTGTTCAAATTGTTTCCAGTCAGTCCACCCTAATATGTTGGTTTGAGACAAAGTTAGGGTTGCCAACTGTCCCATATTAGCCAGGACATCCCATATTTTGGGTGAAATTGGTTTGTCCCGTACGGGACCGCCCTTGTCCTGTATTAGACCTGGGGGGTGGGGGGTGGGGGCCTGTAGGCCCGGACACTGTAGGCCCGGGCACTGTAGGCCCGGGCACTGTAGGCACGGGCACTGTAGGCCCGGACACTGTAGGCCGAGACACTGTAGGCCCAGGGGCCGCTGCAGGCCCGGACACTGTAGGACCGGACACTGTAGGCCCGGACACTGTAGGCCCGGAGGCCGCTGTAGGCCCGGACAGTGTAGGCTAACGGAGTGTGTTCGGGGAGCGGGACCGAGTGTGTTCGCCAAACGGAGGCTGTGTAGCCACCTGCCTCCCGGCCCGGGCGGCCGCCATTGGTGGAGCGGGAGCACGTGGCCGCTGGCTGGGTGAGGTCACGTGGGGCGCGGGGCGGTGACGTCACCTTTTGTCCCTTATTTGGGAGTGAGAAAGTTGACAACCCTGGACAAAGTTGAATAAGAATGTCACGCTACAGTTGTCAAGACGTTGGTGAGACGGCATTTGGCAAACTGTGTTCAGTTTCGGTCACTCTGCTACAAGACGGATGTTATTAGCTGGAAAGAATGCGGAGATTTCCGAAGAGGTTGCCAGGACACGAGGGCCTGAACTATTGGGAGAGGTTGGGCAGGCTAGGACTCTATTCCTCGGAGCGCAGGAGGATGACCTTTTAGAGGTGCACAAAATCAGCAGGGGAGTCGAGAAACAGGGGCCACAGTCTAAGAATAAAGGGGAGGCCATTCAAAACTGAGGTGAGAAGAAACTTTTTCACCCAGAGATTGGTGAATTTGTGGAATTCTCTGCCACAGAGGGCAGTGGAGGCCAATTCACTGGATGAATTTAAAAGAGAGTTAGATAGAGCTCTAGGGGATAGCGGAATCAAGGGGTATGGGGAGAAGGCAGGCACGGGTTACTGATGGTGGATGATCAGCCATGATCACAATGAATGGCGGTGCTGGTTCGAAGGGCCAAATGGCATCCTCCTGCAACTATTTTCTATGTTTCTTTGAGGGGAATTAGGCCATTCATCCCATCGAGTCTATTCCGCCATTCAATCATGGCTGATCTATCTCTCCCTCCTAACCCCATTCTCCCGCCTTCTCCCCATAACCCCTGACACCCGCACTAATCAAGAATTTGTCTATCACTGCCTTAAAAATATCCACTGACTTGGCCTCCACAGCCTTCTGTGGCAATGAATTCCACAGATTCACCACCCTCTGACTAAAGAAATTCCTACTCACCTCCTTTCCAAAAGTGCGCCCTTTAATTCTGAGGCTGCGACCTCTGGTCCTGGACTCTCCCACTCTGTCATCAGCTGACAGGTCACGGGGAGAACTTTGCAAACTGACTGATTCGTACGCGTGTCCGGGGTTACGGGGAGAAGGCAGGAGAATGGGGTTGGGAGGGAGAGATAGATCAGCCACGATTATTAAGGGGTTGGACGAGATTATTAAGGGGTTGGACACGCTAGAGGCAGGAAACATGTTCCCAATGTTGGGGGAGTCCAGAACAAGGGGCCACAGTTTAAGAATAAGGGGTAGGCCATTTAGAACGGAGACGAGGAAAAACTTTTTCAGTCAGAGAGTTGTGAATCTGTGGAATTCTCTGCCTCAGAAGGCAGTGGAGGCCAATTCTCTGAATGCATTCAAGAGAGAGCTAGATAGAGCTCTTAAGGATAGCGGAGTCAGAGGGTATGGGGAGAAGGCAGGAACGGGGTAGTGATTGAGAATGATCAGCCATGATCACATTGAATGGCGGTGCTGGCTCGAAGGGACGAATGGCCTCCTCCTGCACCTATTGTCTATGATGGAATGGCGGAGTAGACTTGATGGGCCAAATGGCCTAATTCTGCTCCTATCACTTATGACCTTATGACCTCAGGGGACATCCAGATTCGGGACGTCATCTCTTTCCCCCCCCCCTCCACCCCAGGACCCCACACGACGACAGTGGACATGAATATTCACGTCAGCCGCACTTGGTCGAGGGGGAGCAGATTAGATTATCTGCACGCAGGTCTCCTCTGATTGCTTGTGCGGCTTATTTATGCGATGCTGCCCGAGATTAGATAGACCAATATAGAATACGTACGTACAGACATCAAAAACAAGTGCGACCGCGGTCTTAGTGCAGGGAGAGTTCAGTAGTCTAGAGATGGGAAGCTGATAACGCGGGGAATTAACCACGATCAACACCTGCACCTTGGAAGACGGGCAGGGAGGTGAAGGGAAGGGTGGGGAAAGATGCGGGGAGGTCATACAAAGGCTGTTGAGTTCAGTTCGGTTTAGTGCAGTGAAACAGCACGGAAACAGGCCCTTAGGCCCATCGAGTCCGTGCCGATCAGCGATCGCTTGATCACACTGGTATCACAGAGTGCTGGAGTAACTCAGCGGGTCAGGCAGCATCTCAGGAGAGCCTACAGTGTCCGGGCCTACAGTGTCCGGGCCTACAGTGTCCGGGCCTACAGTGTCCGGCCCTACAGTGTTTGGCCCTACAGTGTCCGGGCCTACAGTGTCCGGGCCTACAGTGTCCGGGCCTACAGTGTCCGGGCCTACAGTGTCCGGCCCTACAGTGTTTGGCCCTACAGTGTCCGGGCCTACAGTGTCCGGGCCTACGGTGTCCGGGCCTACGGCGTCCGGGCCTACAGTGTCTGAGCCTACAGTGTCCGAGCCTACAATGGCGTCCGGGCCTACAGTGTCCAGGCCTACAGCGGCCCCCGGGCCTACAGTGTTCGGGCCAACAGTGTCCGGGCCTACAGTGTCCGGGCCTACAGTGGCGTCTAGGCCTACAGTGTCTGGGCCGACAGTGACGTCCGGGCCTACAGTGTCCGGGCCTAAAGCGCCCCCTGGGACTAATACGGGACAAGGGCGGTCCCGTACGGGACAAACCAATTTAGCCCAATATACGGGATGTCCCGGCTAATAAGGGACAGTTGGCAACCAGGCATAGATAGGGTACACAGTCAGAACCTTTCTCCCAGGATGATGGAGATGTCAAATACTAGAGGACGTAGCTATAAGGTGAGAGGGGGAAAGTTTAATAGAAATGCTTTTAGTTTAGAGATACAGCGCGGAAACAGGCCCTGAGTCCGTACCAACCAGCGATCCCCGCACATTAACATACCTTACACACACCAGGGACAGTTTTACACACACCGAGCCAATTTACCGCCAAACCTGTGCGTCTTTGGAGTGTGGGAGGAAACCGAAGATCTCGGAGAAAACCCACGCAGGTCACGGGGAGACCGTGCAAACTCTGTACAGACAGCACCCGTAGTCAGGATCGAACCTGGGTCTTTGCCGCTGCAAGCGCTGTAAGGCAGCAACTCTACCGCTGTACCACCGTGCGTGGGACAAATGTGTTTACACAGAGGGTGGTGGGGGCTGGAACGCATTGTCGGGGGTGGTGGTGGAGGCAGGTACGATAGTAGCGTTTAAGAGGCTTTTAGATCGGCGCGTGGAAGTGCAGGGAATAGAGCGTTTAACTTAGCATCATGTACGGCACGGACATTGCGGGCCGAAGGGCCTGTTCCTGTGCTGTGCTGTTCTATGTTCTGTGATTTGAATAGTGCGGGTGTCAGGGGTTACGGGGAGAAGGCAGGAGAATGGGGTTGAGAGGGAGAGATAGATCAGCCGTGATTAAACGACGGAGCAGACTTGATGGGCCGAATGGCCTAATTCTGCTGGTAGAACGTTTGATACCCACGTGGTCACAGGGAGAACGTGCAAACTTCACACAGACAGCAGCCGAGTCCGGGATCGAACCCAGGCCTTTGGCGCTGTGAAGCAACACCTCCAGATTCAGGGGCAGTTTCTTCCCAGCTGTTATCAGGCGACTGAACCATCCTACCACAACCAGAGAGCGGTCCTGAACTACTATCTACCTCATTGGTGACCCTCGGACTATCCTCGATCGGACTTTGCTGGCTTTACCTTGCACTAAACGTTATTCCCTTATACTGTATCTGTACACTGTGGACGGCTCGATTGTAATCACGTATTGTCTTTCCGCTGACTGGTTAGCACGCAACAAAAGCTTCTCGCTGTACCTCGGTACACGTGACAATAAACTAGACTGAGCTGTACTTGAAACGTGCAAACTCCACACAAACAGACAGCACCAGAGGCCAGGATTGAAACCAGGTGAGACAGCGGCACTACCCGCTGTGCCGCCGTGCCGCCCGAGTTATTGACTTGCTTGTGTCGGAAGGAACTGCAGATGCTGGATTAAAAACCAAAGATAGACACAAAATGCTGGAGTAACTCAGCGGGACAGGCAGCATCTCTGGAGAGAAGGAATGGGTGACGTTTCGGGTCGAGACAGTCTGATGAAGGGTCTCGATCTAGTAACTCAGGACCGCTCTCTGGTTGGTGATAGGATCGTTCAGTTACGTGATAACAGCCGGGAAGAAACTGTCCCTGAATCTGAAGAAGGGTCTCGACCCGAAACGTCACCTATTCCTTCTCTTCAGAGATGCTGCCTGACCTGCTGAGTTACTCCAGCATTTTGTGTCTACCTTCGATTGAACCCGACATCTGTGGGGTTTTTTCCTACACCTGCTGCCTGACCCGCTGAGATACTCCAGCTTTTTGTCACTCCATCTTCCACTGGAATTTAGAAGGATGAGAGGGGATCTTATCGAAACGTATGATTATTAAGGGGTTGTACACGTTAGAGGCAGGAAACATGTTCCCAATGTTGGGAGATTCCAGAACCAGGGGCCACAGTTTAAGAATAAGGGGTCAGCCATTTAGAACGGAGATGAGGAAAAACTTTTTCAGTCAGAGAGTTGTGAATCTGTGGAATTCTCTGCCTCAAAAGGCAGTGGAGGCCAATTCTCTGAATGCATTCAAGAGAGAGCTAGATAGAGCTCTTAAAGATAGCGGAGTCGGGGGGTATGGGGAGAAGGCAGGAACGGGGTACTGATTGTGAATGATCAGCCATGATCACATTGAATGGCGGTGCTGGCTCGAAGGGCCGAATGGCCTCCTCCTGCACCTATTGCTATTGTCTATTGAATCTGGAGGTGTGCGTTTTCACACTTCTGTACCTCTTGCCCGATGGGAGAGGGGAGAAGAGGGAGTGGCCGGGGTGAGACTGGTCCTTGATGATGCTGCTGGCCTTGCCGAGGCAGCGTGAGGTGTAGACGGAGGTTGGTTTGGTTCGACTGGCTCCTTTTTTTAAATCTCTACTCCGTGCCATCGGCTTTCTGCTGGCTGCCTCTGTTTACGATGGACTTCAAAGGTTGTGATGACATGGTCCCTGCGTGGCTGAAGATCTTTCCGGCCGTCATTCTTTCCGCTGAGAGCTCTCTCTCTCTCTCTCTCTCTCTCTCTCTCTCTCTCTGTGTGAGAGAGGGCCTGTGTTTACAGTGCTGCACTGTGGTGAACGGACACATGCTGCCAAGTTGGTTTAACTGCCTGGGCCCTTTCCATCTTGGCTGCCATCACCTTTTCTGCATTAGATTTTCTTTCCACGCCGAGCTGTTTATTTTTTGACCTGCGTAGCACGCAGTGTTCGAGTCACTCGGCACGGAAGCAGGCTCTTTTTGCCCAACTCTTGAAACGGACTTTACTGCGCATTGTGGAAACACAGAAAATAGGTGCAGGAGGAGGCCATTCGGCCCTTCGAGCCAACACCGCCATTCAATATGATCATGGCTGATCATTCTCAATCAGTACCCCGTTCCTGCCTTCTCCCCAAATCCCTTGATTCCGTTAGAAACATAGAAACATAGAAAATAGGTGCAGGAGTGGGCAGAGAGTGTGGTGCGGAGAGAGAGAGGGGGAGGGTGGGGGGGGGAGAGAGAGAGAGAGGGTGGGGGAGAGAGAGAGAGAGTTTCTGTCCAACTCTTCCTCTCCAAGATAGACACAAAATGCTGGAGTAACTCAGCGGGTCAGGCAGCATCTCTGGGGAGAAGGAGAGGGAGGGGGAGGGAGAGAGAGAGAGAGGGGGGGGGGGGGAGAGAGAGAGAGAAAGAGAGACAGAGAGAGAGAGAGAGAGAGATGCGCTCCGTACAGGAGCTCAGACAAAGTTTCAGTTCAGTTTATTGTCACGTGTACCGAGGTACAGTGAAAAGCTTTTGTTGCGTGCTAACCCGTCAGCGGAAAGACAACACATGATTACAAACGAGCCGTCCACAGAGTACACAGATATTCCATTCTCCACACCATAATGGAATAACGTTTAGTGCAAGGTAAAGCCAGTAAAGTCCGATCAAAGGTAGACACAAAATGCTGGAGTAACTCAGCGGGTCAGGCAGCATCTCTGGAGAGAAGGAACGGGTGACGTTTCGGGTCGAGACCCTTCTTCAGACCGATGTCAGGGGAGGGGGCGGGACAAAGATAGGATGTAGTCGGAGACAGGAAGACTGGTGGGAGAACTGGGAAGGGGGAGGGATAGAGAGGGAAAGCAGGGACTATCTGAAGTTAGAGAAGTCAATGTTCATACCGCTGGGGTGTAAACTGCCCAAGCGAAATATGAGGTGCTGTTCCTCCAATTTGCGCTGGGCCAAGTCCGATCAAGGATAGTCCGAGGGTCACCAATGAGGGAGATAGTAGTTCAGCACTGCTCTCTGGTTGTGGTGGGATGGTTCAGTTGCCTGATAACAGCTGGGAAGAAACGGTCCCTGAATCTGGAGGTGTGCGTTTTCACACTTCTGTACCTCTTGCCCGGTGGTAGAGGGGAGAAGAGGGAGTGGCCGGGGTGAGACTGGTCCTTGATTATAGAAGCATAGAAAATAGGTGCAGGAGGAGGCCATTTGGCCCTTCGAGCCAGCACCGCCATTCATTGTGACCATGGCTGATCATCCACAATCAGTAACCCGTGCCTGCCTTCTCCCCATATCCCTTGATTCCACTAGCCCCCAGAGCTCTATCTAACTCTCTCTTAAATCCATCCAGTGAATTCTGTGGCAGAGAATTCCACAAATTCACAACTCTCTGGGTGAAAAAGTTCCTTCTCACCTCAGTTTTAAATGGCCTCCCCTTTATTCTTAGATTGTGGCCCCTGGTTCTGGACTCCCCCAACATTGGGAACATTTTTCCTGCATCTAGCTTGTCCAGTCCTTTTATTATTTTATATGTTTCTATAAGATCGCTTCTCATCCTTCTAAACTCCAGTGAATACCAGCCAAGTCCTTTCAATCTTTCCTCATATGACAGTCCCGCCATCCCAGGGACCAATCTCGTGAACCTACGCTGCACTGCCTCAATCACAAGGATATCCTTCCTCAAATTGGGAGACCAAAACTGTGCACAATACTCCAGATGTGGTCTTACCAGGGCCCTGTACAACTGCAGAAGAACCTCTTTACTCCTATACTGAAATCCTCTTGTTATGAAGGCCAACATGCCATTAACTTTCTTCACTGCCTGCTGTACCTGCACGCCAACTTTCAGTAACTGGTGTACAAGGACTCCCAGATCTCGCTGCACTTCCCCCTTACCGAACTTAACACCATTGAGATAATAATCTGCTTCCTTGTTTCTGCCGCCAAAGTGGATAACCTCACATTTATCTATATTATACTGCATCTGCCACGCATCTGCCCACTCACTCAAACTGTCCAGGTCACCCTGCAACCTCCTAACATCCTCTTCACAGTTCACACTGCCACCCAGCTTTGTGTTATCCGCAAACTAGCTAGTGTTGCTTCTAATTCCCTCTTCCAAATCATTAATATATATGGTAAACAGTTGCGGCCCCAACACCGAGCCTTGCGGCACTCCACTCGCCACTGCCTGCCATTCTGAAAAGGACCCGTTTACTCCTACTCTTTGCTCCCTGTCTGCCAACCAATTCTCTATCCATGTCAACACCCTACCCCCAATACCATGCGCTCTAATTGTGCTCACCGATCTCCCGTGTGGGACCTTATCGAAGGCTTTCTGAAAGTCTAGATACACTATGCTGCTGGCCTTGCCGAGGCAGCGTGAGGTGTAGATGGAGTCAACGGAAGGGAGGTTGGAGGTCTTGGGTGGAGCTGTTCCCAGACGGTGGTGACGTGAAGGTGGGAAATCCATCAGCAGGCATTCACAGCCCTGTGTGCAAGATGCCGCATTGAATGACAATGACGAGACTACGATGGTGTAATCACTCCCAATTATATTAATAATAACCTTTTGCTGTTGACACAAGGGCTGTGCTGACAATTAATTTTGCTTTTCCTTGTTTGGCTTTCCATTTCTGTTCCCTATTTTTTGTTGTGGAAACAATGTTGTGCCGTCTGAGTGCCTTGCATTTACCCTAGGGGTTGCCAACTTCCCCACTCCCAAATAAGGGACAAAAGGTCACGTCACGGCCCCGCGCCCCACGTGACCTCGCCCGGCCAGCGGCCATGTGCCCCCACTACGCCAACGGCGGCCGCCCGGGCTGGGAAGCGGGTTGCTACGGTGACGTTTCACAGAGTGCTGGAGTAACTCAGCGGGTCAGGCAGCATCAGTGGAGAACATAGATAGGTGACGTTTCACAGAGCGTTGGAGTAACTCAGCGGGTCAGGCAGCATCTGTGGAGAACATGGATAGGTGACGATAGGTGGGGAACTCAGGTGTGTGCTGTCCGCGGTTTCTCGTGCAAATAAAGATTTCCTGACCGGACCAACTTAGTGTCTCGTTGCATTCTGGGCTGGACCGTTCTGATTCCTGCCACACCATCAAGTCCCTCACGCATTTAGGAAATCTTTTGGATAAGCACCCGTTAAACTGAAAAGGGAGCAGCCAAGATTTATGAGGATTTACGAGGAGTTCGAGTTTGAGTTTATTTTATTGTCACGTGTACCGAGCGAGGTACAGTGAGAAGCTTTTGTTGCGTGCTATCCAGTCAGTGGAAAGACAATACACGATTAAAATCGATCTGTCCACAGTGTACAGATACACGTTAAAGGGAATAACGTGAGCAATGTTTACTGCAAGATAAAGCCCCATCAAGGGTAGTCCAAAGGTCTCCAATGATGTAAATAGTAACTCAGGACCGCTCTCTAGTTGTTGACACGATGGTTCAGTTACGTGATAATAGCCAGGAAGAAACTGTCCCTGAATCTGAAGAAGGATCTCGACCCGAAAGAGTCACCTATTCCTTTTCTCCAGAGATGCTGCCTGACCCGCTGAGTTACTCCAACGTTTTGGTGTCTATCTTCCTGAATCTGGAGGTGTGCGTTTTCACACTTCTGTACCTCTTGCCCGATGGGAGAGGGGAGAAGAGGGAGTGGCCGGGGTGAGACTGGTCCTTGATGATGCTGCTGGCCTTGCCGAGGCAGCGTGAGGTGTAGATGGAGTCACTGGAAGGGAGGTTGGTTTGTGTGATGGTCTGGGCTGCATCCACAATAACTGTAAACATGCCCTTCGGCCCACAGGGCAGGGGTGAAGTTTCCACCAATTTCTTCGGGGGATTTTCCAGTTGCGATTCCTTGGTTAAATTATTTAGGCTGAAGAATAGGGTAGAGTTGCATGCCTCACAGCGCCGGAGACCCGGGTTCCATCCTGACTACGGGTGCTGTCTGTACGGAGTTTGTACGTTCTCCCCGTGACCCGCGTGGGTTTTCTCCGGGCGCTCCGGATTCCTCCCGCACTCCAAAGACGTACGTACATGTTTTTGTAGGTTAATTAGCTTGGTAGGATTGTAAATTGTCCCTCGTGTGTGTGTGTAGGATAGTGCCAGGGCCCTCTTTTTGTTAAAAGGAGGTGAGGAGGTACCTCTTTAGGCAGAGGTTAGTTAATCGATGGGCTGAATGGTCTAATTCTACTCCGAAAACTTGCGAACGTGCGGGAATCACCGGTCAATAGACAATAGGTGCAGGAGGAGGCCATTCGGCCCTTCGAGCCAGCACCGCCATTCAATGTGATCATGGCTGATCATTCTCAATCAGTACCCCGTTCCTGCCTTCTCCCCATACCACCTGACTCCGCTATCCTTAAGAGCTCTATCTAGCTCTCTCTTGAGTGCTCCTTCAAACCAGCACCACCATTCATTGTGATCATGGCTGATCATCCACAATCAGTACCCCGTTCCTGCCTTCTCCCCATACCCCCTGACTCCGCTATCCTTAAGAGCTCTATCTAGCTCTCTCTCGAAAGCATTCAGAGAATTGGCCTCCACTGCCTTCTGAGGCAGAGAATTCCACAGATTCACAACTCTCTGGGTGAAAAAGTTCCTCCTCATCTCCGTTCTAAATGGCCTACCCCTTGTTCTTAAACTGTGGCCCCTTGTTCTGGACTGCCCCAACATCGGGAACATGTTTCCTGCCTCTAACGTGTCCAACCCCTGAATAATCTTGTACGTTTCGATAAGATCTCCTGTCATCGCGGACACGGTGGGCCGAAGGGCATGTTTCTGCGCTGCAACTCTCAACTAAACAAAACAAAATATTGGGCTGAACCACCTTGGTGAATGTTCCAGAGGGACAGGAATGCAGCAGAGAACCTGTCTGTCTGCTTTGGGTGGTGTTGTATAGTTGAGGGATGTGTTGGCTCGAACATCCAGCTCAGGCGCACAGTTCATTGAGAGTGGCATCACAGGAAGATAGAGTCACGAATTGATACAGTGTGGAAACAGGCCCTTCGACCCAACTCGCCCACACCGGCCAACAATGTCCCAGCTACACCAGTCCCACGTGCCTGCGCTTGGCCCATAACCCTCCAAAACAAGCTGGAGTCCAGAACCAGGGGCCACAGTTTAAGAATAAGGGGTAGGCCATTTAGAACTGAGATGAGGAAAAACCTTTTCAGTCAGAGAGTTGTGAATCTGTGGAATTCTCTGCCTCAGAAGGCAGTGGAGGCCAATTCTCTGAATGCATTCAAGAGAGAGCTAGATAGTGCTCTTAAGGATAGCGGAGTCAGGGGGTATGGGGAGAAGGCAGGAACGGGGTAGTGATTGAGAATGATCAGCCATGATCACATTGAATGGCGGTGCTGGCTCGAAGGGCCGAATGGCCTCCTCCTGCACCTATTGTCTATTGTCTATTGATAGGGTGGTCAAAAAATCTTTTCGGCACATTGACCATCATCAATCTGAGGATTGAATGTAGAAGTTGGGAAGTCATGTTGCAGTTGGAAAGGATGTTGGTGAGGCCACATTTAGAGTATTGTGTTAAGTTTTGGGCACCATGTTGTGGGAAAGATGTTGTCAAGCTAGAAAGGGTGCAGAGAAGATTTACGAGAACGTTTTCTGGACTCTAGGGTGTGAGATTTCGGGAGAGGTTGAGCAGGCCAGGCCTCTGTTCCTTGAAGTCCAGGAGGATGAGGGGAGATCTTAGTTCAGTTCAGTTTAGTCTAGTTTATTGTCACGTGTACCGAGGTACAGTGAAAAGCTTTTGTTGCGTGCTAACCAGTCAGCGGAAGGACAATACATGATTACAATCGAGCCATTTACATTGTACAGATACATGAAAAGGGAATAACGTTTAGTGCAAGGTAAAGCCAGCAAAGTCCGATCAAGGATAGTCCGAGGGTCACCAATGAGGTAGATAGTAGTTCAGCACCGCTCTCTGGTTGTGGTAGGATGGTTCAGTTGCCCAACAGCTGGGAAGAAACTGCCCCTGAATCTGGAGGTGTGCGTTTTCACACTTCTGTACCTCTTGCCTGATGGGAGAGGGAGTGGCCGGGGTGAGACTGGTCCTTGATGATGCTGCTGGCCTTGCCGAGGCAGCGTGAGGTGTAGATGGAGTCAATGGAAGGGAGGTTGGTTTGTGTGCAGGAAGAAAGTGCAGATGCTGGTTTAAACTGAAGATAGATGCAAAAAGCTGGAGTAACTCAGAGGGATAGGCAGCATCTCTGTAAGCGAAGGAATGGGTGACGTTTTGTGTCGAGATCTTTCTTCAGACTGACAGGCAATAGACAATAGGTGCAGGAGGAGGCCATTCGGCCCTTCGAGCCAGCACCACCATTCAATGTGATCATGGCTGATCATTCTCAATCAGTACCCCGTTCCTGCCTTCTCCCCATACCCCCTGACTCCGCTATCCTTAAGAGCTCTATCTAGCTCTCTCTTGAATGCATTCAGTGAATCGGCCTCCACTGCCTTCTGAGGCAGAGAATTCCACAGATTCACAACTCTCTGACTGAAAAGGTTTTTCCTTATCTCCGTTCTAAATGGCCTACCCCTTATTCTTAAACTGTGGCCCCTTGTTCTGGATTCCCCCAACGTTGGGAACATGTTTCCTGCCTCTAACGTGTCCAACCCCTTAATAATCTTATACGTTTCGATAAGATCTTCTCTCATCCTTCTAAATTCCAGTGTAGACAAGCCTAGTCGCTCCAGTCTTTCAACATATGACAGTCCCGCCATTCCGGGAATTAACCTAGTAAACCTACGCTGCACGCCCTCAATAGCAAGAATATCCTTCCTCAAATTTGGAGACCAAAACTGCACACAGTACTCCAGGTGCGGTCTCACTAGGGCCCTGAACAACTGCAGAAGGACCTCTTTGCTCATATACTCAACTCCTCTTATCATATCATCATCATATATATACAGCCGGAAACAGGCCTTTTCGGCCCTCCAAGTCCGTGCCGCCCAGTGATCCCCGTACATTAACACTATCCTACACCCACTAGGGACAATTTTTACATTTACCCAGCCAATTAACCTACATACCTGTACGTCTTTGGAGTGTGGGAGGAAACCGAAGATCTCGGAGAAAACCCACGCAGGTCACGGGGAGAACGTACAAACTCCTTACAGTGCAGCACCCGTAGTCAGGATCGAACCTGAGTCTCCGGCGCTGCATTTGCTGTAAAGCAGCAACTCTACCGCTGCGCTACCGTGCTATGAAGGCCAACATTCCATTGGCTTTCTTCACTGCCTGCTGTACCTGCATGCTTCCTTTCAGTGACTGATGCACTAGGACACCCAGATCTCGTTGTACCTTCCCCTTTTCCTAACTTAGTCTTAAACTGTGGCCCCTGGTTCTGGACTCCCCCAACATTGGGAACATGTTTCCTGCCTCTAACGTGTCCAACCCCTTAATAATCTTATACGTTTCGAAAGAAATTCTCCAGCAGTCTGAAGAAGGGTCTCGACCCGAAACGTCACCCGTTCCTTCTCTCCAGAGGTGCTGCCCGTCCCGCTGAGTTACTCCAGCATTTTATGAGTCCAGGTTGGTTTGAGTGATGGTCCGGGCTGCTTCCACCTTTGGGGCTTGTCGTCGAGAACTGTGATGAAATGCAGAGCCAACTGTCGGCCTAATTCACCGCAGCGTAGATCAACAGCACCAGAAGCTGGTCTTTGGGAGGGAGGGCTTGGGAATGGGAGTGCTATTAACACGAAGCGGAGAATCCACCACAAGCCAAGCGAGTTAACACAAACCAGACTTGTCACACACACACACACGGAGGGAGGTATTGCCTTCAATTCCTTGGCCGCGCTCCCATATTTACAGAAGGATCCTGAGCGTCAGGGCACACAGGAACCTGCTTCACCGACCTTCGATGTCAGTGAGTTTCTGCTGAGATCTTTCCTCAGACTGACAGCAGCTGGGAAGAAACTGTCCAGCAGTCTGAAGAAGGGTCTCGACCCGAAACGTCACACCAGAGAAGGTTCACCAGATTGATCCCTGGGATGGCAGGACTTTCATATCAAGAAAGACTGGATAGATTAGGCTTATGCTCGCTGGAATTTAGAAGACTGAGGGGGGATCTTATAGAAACATATAAAATTCTTAAGGGGTTGGAGAGGCTAGATGCGGGAAGATTGTTCCCGATGTTGGGGAAGTCCAGAACAAGGGGTCACAGCTTAAGGATAAGGGGGAAGTCCTTTAGGACCGAGATGAGAAAACATTTCTTCACACAGAGAGTGGTGAGTCTGTGGAATTCTCTGCCACAGAAGGTAGTTGAGGCCAGTTCATTGGCTATATTTAAGAGGGAGTTAGATGTGGCCCTTGTGGCTAAAGGGATCAGGGGGTATGGGGAGAAGGCAGGTACAGGTTACTGAGTTGGATGATCAGCCACGATCATATTGAATGGCGGTGCAGGCTCGAAGGGCCGAATGGCCTACTCCTGCACCTATTTTCTATGTTTCTATGTCACACGTTCCTTCTCCCCTGAGATGCTGCCTGACCCGCTGAGTTACTCCAGCATTTTGTGAAATAAATACCTTCGATTTGTACCAGCATCTGCAGTTATTTTCTTACACTTCTGCTGAGAGCAAGTACAGTAGGAACCTGCCTTGGGCACTCCAGTTAAGTCCTGCAGTAAATGTCTGGCAGTGTGTGTGTGTGTGTGAGTGTGTGTGCGAGTGTGTGTGTGTGTGTGTGTGTGTGTGTGTGGGGGGGTGTGTGTGTGTGGGGGGGTGTGTGTGAGTGTGTGTGTGTGAGTGTGTGTGCGAGTGTGTATGTGCCCTCGTCATGTGTGCTCAACACAAGTTAATGAGTTCTTTGCCTGCAAGCTCACCTCTTCCGAGAGCTAACGCCCAATCTGAACTCTGCCTCTCGCTGGGAAACCAGGGCGGGAGCCCGGCTAATTGCAGGGGTGTTCTCGGGGAAACAGTCAAGCCTCGAACTTTGGACTTTGAGAGATGCCCCGTCTTCCCCCGGCTGGCCCGGGGATTTCCCTGTAAGCGTGGAGAGGGGTGGGGAGCACGGTGGCAGGGCGGTAGAGTTAGAAACATAGAAACATAGAAAATAGGTGCAGGAGTAGGCCATTCGGCCCTTCAAGCCTGTATGCACCGCCATTCAATATGATCATGGCTGATCATCCAACTCAGTATCCCGTACCTGCCTTCTCTCCATACCCCCTGATCCCTTTAGCCACAAGGGCCACATCTAACTCCCTCTTAAATATAGCCAATGAACCGGCCTCAACTACCTTCTGTGGCAGAGAATTCCACAGACTCACCACTCTCTGTGTGAAGAAATGTTTTCTCATCTCGGTCCTAAAAGACTTCCCCCTTATCCTTAAGCTGTGACCCTTTGTTCTGGACTTCCCCAACATCGGGAATAATCTTCCCGCATCTAGCCTGCCTCTAACGTGTCCAACCCCTTAATAATCTTATACGTTTCAATAAGATCCCCTCTCATCCTTCTAAATTCCAGTGTATACAAGCCCAGTCGCTCCAGTCTTTCAACATACGGCAGTCCCGCCATTCCAGGAATTAACCTAGTAAACCTACGCAGCACGCCCTCAATAGCAAGAATATCCTTCCTCAAATTTGGAGGATAATTGGCATCTAAGAATTGTCGTTAGTGTACGGATTGTCACTGGTTGGCATGGACTGGGTGGGCCGAAGGGCCTGTTCACACTGCACCTCTAAACTAACCTAAACTAAACTAGATAGGTAGTTTAGTTTAGTTTTGAGAAACAGGCCCCTTTGGCCCACTGGGTCCGTGCCGCCCAGCGATCCCCGCACATTAACACTATCCTACACCCACTAGGGCCAATTTTTGGCCTTACCAAGCCAATTAACCTACAAACCTGCACGTCGTTGCATTGTGGGAAACCGAAGATCTCGGAGAAAACCTGCGCGGGTCGCGGGGAGAACGTACAAACGCCGCACAGACAGCGCCCGTGGTCGGGATCGATCCGGGGTCTCCGGCGCTGCATTTGCTGCAAGGCTGCGCCACCGTGACCACCGCTGTAGACCGAGTGGTGAAGAAGGTGCCTGGTACGCTTGCCCACGTCGGTCTGGGCATTGATTATAAGCGTCAGGAAGTCATGATGCAGCTTGGGAGGACTTTGGTCAGGCCACATTTGCAATATCGTGACCATTTCTGGTCTCCCTCCCATTGCACGAAGAACGCGGAGGCTTTGTAAAGTGTGCAGAGGAGGTTTAGCAGAATGACAAGAGTAGAAACAAGGAACTACAGTTGCTCGTTTACCAGGGAAAGACACAAAGTGCTGGAGTAACCCAGCGGGTCAGGCAGCATCTGTGGAGAACATGGATAGGTGACATTTCACAGAGTACTAGAGTAACTCAGCGGGTCAGGCAGCATCTGTGGAGAACATGGATAGGTGACATTTCACAGAGTGCTGGAGTAACTCAGCGGGTCTGGCAGCTTCTGTGGAGAACATGAAGAGGTGACGTTTCCCAGAGTGCTGGAGTAACTCAGCGGGTCTGGCAGCATCTGTGGAGAACATGGAGAGGTGACGTTTCCCAGAGTGCTGGAGTAACTCAGTGGGTCAGGCAGCATTCTTCGGCTCCAGTTTATCAGAATGATGCCTGGATTGGGAATCAGCTACAGGCAAAAGGCTGGACAGACTTGGATTGTTTCTCTGGAATGCCGGGGGTTGAGGGGAGACCTGATAGAAGGTTCGTTATTCCCAGATCTCAATTATATCAAGAGGACTAGAACACAAAAACAGGGATGTATTGCTCAGGAGTTATAAGGCGCTGGTCAGGCCGCATCTGGAACAGTTTTAGGCCCCATATCTGAGGAAGGATGTGCTGGCTCTGGAGAGGGTCCAGAGGAGGTTTACGAGAACGATGCCAGGAATGAGTGGGTTAACCTATGATGAGCGTTTGCCGGCACTGGGTCTGTACTCGCTGGAGTTTAGAAGGATGAGGGGGGACCTCATTGAAACTTACGTAATAGCGAAAGGCCCGGATAGAGTGATTAGTACATTTCTTGATCAGTACAGGTGTCAGAGGTTATGGGGAGAAGGCAGGAGAATGGGGTTAGGAGGGAGAGATAGGTCGGCCATGATTGTATGGCGGAGTAGACTTTTGATGGGCCGAATGGCCTAATTCTACCCCTTTTCCTTATGACCTGATGAGTGGATGTGGAGAGGATGTTTCCACTAGTGGGAGAGTCTAGGACCAGAGGGCACAGCCTCAGACCTAAAGGACGTTCCTTTAGGAAGGAGATGAGGAGAAGTTTTTTTCAGTCAGAGGTCGGTGCATTTGTGGAATTCATTGTGGAGGCCAAGTCATTGGATATTTTTACGGCAGAGATAGATAGGTTCTTGATTAGTACGGGTGTCAGGGGTTATGGGGAGAAGGCAGGAGAATGGGGTTAAGAGGGAGAGATAGATCAGCCATGGTTGAGTGGCAGAGTAGACTGGATGGGCCGAATGGCCTAATTCTGCTCCTGGAACTTTTGAACATGAACTTATGAACTCGCAAATAATGCGGAAGGCAATAACAAACATTAGACACAGGAGTATGAGGAAGCAAAAATACTCGACAAGTTGAATAAGATCAGGGCTGGTCTGACCTTTGTTCCAATCTACCATACCTGCCTTAATCTGTGGCTAATCCACATTCCCCTCTGTCTTAACCATCAAAGTATTAACTTGGCCTCCACAATGCTCTCTCGATGCAAATTCAATTTCTGCCGTTGCATTATTAAAGCTCGTCGATCAATATCTTACTAGATATGGATCAAGGCGTGTCTCTAGGTACCTCCTTCCTTGAAAGTGGCGTCGCAGGTAGACAGGGTAGTCAAGAAGGCGTTTAGCACATTGGCCTTCATCAGTCAGAGTATTGAGTATAGGAGTTGGGAGGTCATGTTGCAGTTATATAAGACACATATACTTATATAAGATACTGTGAGCATACGAGAAGTTGGTGAGGCTGCATATAATGTATTGTGTTCAGTTTTGGTCACCGTGTTGTATGAAAGATAGTGTCAAGCTGGACAGGGTGTAGAGAAGATTTACGGGGATGTTCATAAGTGAACCTGGCCGTTCGGCCCATCAAGTCTACTCTGCCATTCAATCATGGCTGATTTATCTGTCCCTCTCAACCCCATTCTCCTGCCTTCTCCCCATAACGTTATACATATACACACACACACACACACACTCGTATACGCATATATATATACACACACACACACATGCGTATACCCCCATACCCACACATATACACACACATTCGAATGCACACACACCACACACACTCATATACACACACACCCGTGTGTGCGCACACATACAAACTCGTATACACTCGTATACACACATATACACACACACACTCGTCTTCGCATGTATACACACACCCACATGTATACCCTCATATACACACATATACACACACACACACTCATGTACGCATATACACACCCACACACACACACACGTATACCCTCATATACACACACACTCATGCACGCATATACACACCCACACACACACACGTATACCCTCATATACACACACACACACCCATGTACGCATATATACACCCACACACAAACGTATACCCTCATATACACACACACACACACACTCATGTACGCATATATACAGTACACACACACACGTATACCCTCATATACACACATATACACACACACACACTCATGTACGCATATACACACCCACACATACACACGTATACCCTCATATACACACTTATACACACACACACTTAATCTTCGCATATATACAGTACACACACACACACGTATACCCTCATATACACACATATACACACTCATGTACGTATGTACACACCCACACACACACACACACGTATACCCTCATATACGCACATATACACACACACTCGTGTACGCATATACACACCCACAGACACACACGTATACCCTCATATACACACTTATACACACACACACACTTAATCTTCGCATATATACAGTACACACACACACGTATACCTTCGTACACACACTTACACACACACACACACACAAAGTTAGAGGAAGCATTCTGCACAAGTGCTTGTGTTGTGGTGGAGCCGTGTTTAATCGGCGTTACGTTACTCATAACAAGGATCGCTGGGAGGAGCAGCTTGAGGTAAGGTGGTGTCCCCGTTCCCTGACGGTTCACTGGGAGGTTAGTTAGTTAGTAAGCTTGCACAATAACTCAGCACAGATAGGATACAGACAGGTTGGACCAGGCCAAGCTGTTCCACAGTACTCCAATTAGTTTTTTTTTTACTTCTGCAATTATCTTTTTGCAACACATTGACAAAAACAAGATGAGCGTCACGGTGGCGCGGCGGTAGAGTTGCTGCCTCACAGCGCCGGAGACCCGGGTTCCATCCCGACCACGGTGTGTGTGTGTATACGAGGGTATACGTATGTGTGTGTGTGTATACTGTATATATGCGAAGATTAAGTGTGTGTGTGTGTATAAGTATGTATATGAGGGTATACGTGTGTGTGTGGGTGTGTGTATATGCGTACACGAGTGTGTGTGTCTGTACGGAGTTTGTACGTTCTCCCCGTGACCCGCGTGGGTTTTCTCCGAGATCTCCGGTTTCCTCCCACACTCCAAAGACGTTTACGTTTGTAGGTTAATTGGCTTGGTGTAAATATAAAATGTAAAAGGGTTTTTTATTGAAACAGAATAATGAAATTCTTACTAATGAAAGTCATAGAGTGATACAGAATGGAAACAGGCCCTTCGGCCAAACTTGCCCACACCGGCCAACAATGTCCCAGCTACCCTAGTCCCACTTGCCTCAGTTTGGCCCATATCCCTCCAAACCTGTCTATCTATGTACCTGTCGAAATGTTTCTTAAACGTTGCCTTGTTCCATACACCCACGACCTTATGTGTGAAAATGAATCCTTGTAAATCTTACCCCTTTCACCTGAATAACATATTGTAAATATATTACTCTGCAAAACCCATAATAAACAGCAAAAGGAAAAGACAAACAGTGCTGTTTGTACGTTCTCCCTGTGACCTGCGTGGGTTTTTCTCCGGGTGCTCCGGTTTCCTCCCACACTCCAAAGACGTGCAGGTGCTGTATGTGTGTGTGTGTGTGTGCTTCACTTACAGAATAAAGAGAGGCAGAGAGAGAGTGGATGTGGAGAGGATGTTTCCACTGGTGGGAGAGTCCAGGACCAGAGGGCACAGCCTCAGAATTGAAGGGCGCTCTTTTAAAAAGGAGGCCAGGAGGAACTCCTTTAGTCAGAGGGTGGTGAATCTGTGGAACTCATTGCCGCAGAGGGCTGTGGAGGCCAAGTCAGTGGATATTTTTAAGGCAGAGATGGACAAATTCTTGATGAGAAAGGGTGTCAAGGGTTATGGGGAGAAGGCAGGAAAATGGGGTTAGGAGGGAGAGATAGATCAGACATGATTGAATGGCAGAGTAGACTTGATGGGCCAAATGGTTTAATTCTATTCCCATAACTTGTGAACTTGCTTGTAGCTCAACTGCCTTCGGTAAAATCTGTAAATTTTCCCCTAGTGTGTGTAGGATAGTGCTAGTGTGCGGGGATCGCTGGTCGGCGCGGACCCGGTGGGCCGAAGGGCCTGTTTCCGCGCTGTATCTCTAAACTAAACTAAACTAAACTTGCTTCCTGGGTTCAATCTAAACCACCGAAACCAGGGCATGTGTCTGAGCCTGTGTGTGCTTGATTCAGGTTTAGGTTCATTAATATCATGAGCACAGAGAAAAGATTTGTTTCACATGGAATATCCAAACAGACCAGATAATACCATACATAGTACACAGACCAGACTCCCCACCATCGACTCCATCTACACTTCACGCGGCCTCGGAAATCCAGCCAATATCATCCAGTCAAAGACTTGTCCCACCCAGGACTGCCTGCCATTCTGAAAAGGACCCGTTAATTCCTACTCTTTGCTTCCTGTCTGCCAACCAGTTCTCTATCCATGTCAATACCCGACCCCCAATACCATGTGCTCTCATTTTACAATAAACAATAGGTGCAGGAGGAGGCCATTCGGCCCTTCGAGCCAGCACCGCCATTCAATGTGATCATGGCTGATCATTCTCAATCAGTACCCCGTTCCTGCCTTCTCCCCGTTCCTGCCACCCCCTGACTCCGCTATCCTTAAGAGCTCTGTCTAGCTCCTCTTGAATGCATTCAGAGAATTGGCCTCCACTGCCTTCTGAGGCAGAGAATTCCACAGATTCACAACTCTCTGACTGAAAAAGTTTTTCCTCATCTCTGTTCTAAATGGCCTACCCCTTATTCTTAAACTGTGGCCCCTTGTTCTGGTCTCCCCCAACATTGGGAACATGTTTCCTGCCTCTAACGTGTCCAACCCCTTAATAATCTTATACGTTTCGATAAGATCTGCTCTCATTCTTCTAAATTCCAGTGTATACAAGCCCAGTCGCTCCAGTCTTTCAACATACGACAGTCCCGCCATTCCGGGAATTAACCTAGTGAATCTATGCTGCACGCCCTCAATAACAAGAGTATCCTTCCTCAAATGTGGAGACCAAAACTGCACACAGTACTCCAGGTGAGGTCTCACTAGGGCCCTGTACAAATGCAGAGATTTTGCACACTAATCTCTTGTGTGGGACCTTGTCAAAGGCTTTTCGAAACGTCCAGATACACCACATCCACTGGCTCTCCCTTATCCATTCCGCTTGTTACATCCTCAAAACATTCCAGAAGATTTCGCTAGGGATGGGGTCAGTCCGATTCGCCTCTACCCCATTGCGGGCATTGGACTTTGTCTCTGGAACTGATGCGCTACAATGCTGAGAACTATATTCTGCACTCTGTATCTTCTCCATTGCTCTCTCTACCTTTTGTACCTTCCTATAACATGGTGACCAAAACTGAACACTATTCTAAACGTGGCCTCACCAATCTCTTGTACATTGTAACTTAGCCTTCCCAACCTCTATCCTCAATATTCTGACTGACTTATACAACAAGAAAACAGGCCTTTCAGCCCAACCCGCACAAGCCAACCAAGATGCCCCGTCTTTATCGGGAAGCACCACAGCACGGTTTGGGAACAGCTCCATCCAAGACCGTAAGAAATTGCAGCGAATTGTGCACCCAGCCCAGACCATCGCACAAACCAACCTCCCTCCCATTGACTCCATCTACGCCTCGCGCTGCCTCGTCAAAGCCAGCAGCATCATCAAGGACCAGTCTCACCCCGGCCACTCCCTCTTCTCCCCTCTCCCATCGGGCAAGAGGTGTAGAAGTGTGAAAACGCACACCTCCAGATTCAGGGGCAGTTTCTTCCCAGCTGTTATCAGGCGACTGAACCATCCTACCACAACCAGAGAGCAGTGCTGAACTACTATCTACCTCATTGGTGACCCTCGGACTATCCTTGATTGGACTTGGCTGGATTTACCTCGCCACTAAACGTTATTCCCTTATCATGTATCTGTGCAGTGCAAATGGCTCGATTGTAATCGTGTATTGTCTTTCCGCTGACTGGTTAGCACGCAACAAAAGCTTTTCGCTGTACCTCGGTACACGTGACAATAAACTAAACTGAACTGAACTGATCGAAGCTAGTCCCATTTACCTGCATTTGGCCCATATCCCTCTCAACCTATCCATGTACCTGTCCAGATGTCCCTTAAATGCCTCTTCAGGCAGCTCGTTCCATGCACCCAACACCCTCTGAGTGGAAAGGTTGTCCCTTCAGTTTCCTATCAAATCTTGCCCCTCTCATCTATGTCCTCTAGTTCTTGTTTCCCCTACCCTAGGTAAAAGACTCTGTGTCGACCTTATCTATCCCTTCCACTGATTTTGTACGGCCTCTATAAGATCACCCCTCAGCCTCCTTGCGCTCCAAGGAGTAGAGACCCATTATCGAAACGTATAAGATTATTAGATCTTATCGAAACGTATAAGATTATTAAGGGGTTGGACACGTTAGAGGCAGGAAACATGTTCCCAATGTTGGGGGGAGTCCAGAACCAGGGGCCACAGTTTAAGAATAAGGGCTAGGCCATTTAGAACGGAGATGAGGAAAAACGTTTTCAGTCAGAGAGTTGTGAATCTGTGGAATTCTCTGCCTCAGAAGGCAGTGGAGGCCAATTCTCTGAATGCTTTCAAGAGAGAGCTAGATAGAGCTCTTAAGGATAGCAGAGTCAGGGGGTATGGGGAGAAGGCAGGAACGGGGTACTGATTGAGAATGATCAGCCATGATCACATTGAATGGCGGTGCTGGCTCGAAGGGCCGAATGGCCTCCTCCTGCACCTATTGTCTATTGTCTATAGCCCGCCCAACCTCTCCCTAATGCTCAGGCATTCTATAATATCTATGCCTTCATTTTTCTTCCTCTCCTAGCCCGCCCGACCTCTCCCTACAGCGCAGTCCCTCGAGTCCTAGAAACATAGAAAACAGGTGCAGGAGGAGGCCATTTGGCCTTTCGAACCTGTACGCAACGCCATCGCGCGACACTCACGACCCACTCCATCCTAACAAACCCGTGGTTCTGTTGCAAACGCTGTTCGCAAACTCCGACGGAGGTATCGCTGGCTTTTAATTCCAGCCCTGTACTGCTGCGATTTTGTTGTTGTTTTTTTTGTTTTAGTTGAAGGATATTTCACAAATTAGCCGGAGCGCTGGCTGGCTGCCAGTAACCTCTGCCTGAACCCTCCGAGCCACGTGCCGGCTCTCTATCTCTTGAACTCTAAACCTCTGCTCCCGAGACACAAAGAAAGGCAGCGGGTTTATTGTTAAAACTGGAAGGAAGTGCTTTAACACATAATCTGTTTGTTACATGCGAGGGACAGATTGAAGGGAGAGGCCGTGATTTTGAAGGGATGTGGATTGGGGAGGGGAGGGTGGTGTAGCTAGTCGGGGCGATGTCCATTCATCTCCAAAGGACAGGGTTCAAATCCAGTTCAGGAGAGTTCCTTTTGGGTCAAGTGAGTTGGCAACTGGTGAACTCAGCGGGACAGGCGACATCTCTGGAGAGAAGGAATCGTTGACGTTTCGGGCCGAGACTAGGGGCGCCAACTTTCTCACTCGCAACTAAGGTACAAAAGGTGACGTCACCGCCCCGCGCCCCACGTGACCTCACCCGGCTAGCAGCCACGTGCTCCCGCTCCACCAATGGCGGCCGCCCGGGCCGGGTGGTGGGTTGCTATGCAACCTCTGTTAGGCGGCGCACGGGCCTAGAGTGTCCGGGCCTACAGTGTCCGGGCCTGCAGCGTCCAGGCCTACAAAGTCTGGGCCTACAATGTCCAGGCCTACAGCGTCCGGGCCTACAGCGTCCGGGCCTACTGCGTCCGGGCCTACAGTGTCCGGGCCTAGAGTGTCCGGGACTACAGTGTCCGGGCCTACAGTGTCCGGGCCTACAGCGCCGGGCCTAATACGAGACAAGGGCGGTTGCATGATTTGCTCAATTGTAATCATGTATTGTCTTTCCACTGACTGGTTAGCACGCAACAAAAGCTTTTCACTGTACCTCGGTACACATGACAATAAACTAAACTGAGCTAAACACCTCAAAGGCAGGCGGGTTTGTACGTTAATTTGCCTCTATACATTTGCCCCAGTGTGTAATTGTACATACTACTAGTGCTACATACAGGTACATGGATAGACAATAGACAATAGGTGCAGGAGGAGGCCATTTGGCCCTTCGAGCCAGCACCGCCATTCAATGTGATCATGGCTGATCATTCTCAATCAGTACCCCGTTCCTGCCTTCTCCCCATACCCCCTGACTCTGCTATCCTTAAGAGCTCTATCTAGCTCCTCTTGAATGCATTCAGAGAATTGGCCTCCACTGCCTTCTGAGGCAGAGAATTCCACAGATAGAGCTCTTTAGCTCCACAGACTGAATTTTTTTTTCCTCATCTCCGTTCTAAATGGCCTACCCGTTATTCTTAAACTGTGGCCCCTTGTTCTGGACTCCCCCAACATTGGGAACATGTTTCCGGCCTCTAACGTGTCCAACCCCTTAATAATCTTATACGTTTCGATAGGACAGGTTTGGAGGGATATGGGCCAAACGCAGGCAGGTGGGACTAGTGTAGCTGGGACATGCTGGCCGGTGTGGGCGAGTTGGGCCGTAGGGCATGTTTCCACGCTGTGTCACTCTGTGACTAACGGAAGGGTCAAGAGTTTTTTTGTCATGTGCACCGACCGGATATGAATCAGAACAATATAATTCTTTACTTGCTGCGGCTTCACGGGTGATGTAGCAATGCCAAAATAAACAAACTATAAAACTATCAGCTAATCTCCACAGGCTAAACCACGACTGAGCAAATCTGAAGAGCTGCTCGGCAGCGCAGCGGGTAGAGCTGCTGCTCCACAGCGCCGGAGACCCGGGTTCCATCCTGACCTCAGGTGCTGTCTGTGTGGAGTTTGCACGTTCCTCCGGGTGCTCCGGTTTACTCCCACATCCCAGTTTGTGGACTAATCGTCCCTCTGTAAATTGCCTTCCTGGGTGAGAAAGTGGGATAGCATAGAACCAGTGCGAACGGGTGATCGATGGTCGGCGAGGACTCGATGGGCCGAAGGGCCTGGTTTCATGTTGTTTCTCTAAATAAACTAAACATAGTACTTTTAGAGCAGTCAGTTCCGTTTAGTTCATTGTCACGTGTACCGAGGTACAGTGAGAAGCTTTTGTTGCGTGCTAACCAGTCAGCGGAAGGACAACACGTGATTACAATCAAGCCGTTCACATTGTACAGATACATGATAGAGGGAATAACGTTTAGTGCAAGGTAAAGCCAATAAAGTCCGACCAAGGATAGTCCGGGGGTCACCAATGAGGTAGATAGTAGTTCAGCACAGCTCTCTGGTCGTGGTAGGATGGTTCAGTTGCCTGATGACAGCTGGGAAGAAACTGCCCCTGAATCTGGAGGTGTGCGTTTTCACACTTCTGTACCTCTTGCTATTGAGGGCGTGCAGCGTAGGTTTACTAGGTTAATTCCCGGAATGGCGCATTGGAATACACTGGAATTTAGAAGGATGAGAGGAGATCTTATCGAAACGTATAAGATTATTAAGGGGTTGGACTCATTAGAGGCAGGAAACATGTTCCCAATGTTGGGGGAGTCCAGAACAAGGGGCCACAGTTTAAGAATAAGGGGGAGGCCATTTAGAACTGAGATGAGAGAAAAACTTTTTCAGTCAGAGAGTTGTGAATCTATGGAATTCTCTGCCTCAGAAGGCAGTGGAGGCCAATTCTCTGAATGCATTCAAGAGAGAGCTAGATAGAGCTCTTAAGGATAGCGGAGTCAGGGGGTATGGGGAGAAGACAGGAACGGGGTACTGATTGAGAATGATCAGCCATGATCACAGTGAATGGCGGTGCTGGCTCGAAGGGCCGAATGGCCTCCTCCTGCACCTATTGTCTATTGTTTATTGCCTGATGGGAGAGGGGAGAAGAGGGAGTGGCCGGGGCGAGACTGGTCCTTGATGATGCTGCTGGCCTTGCCGAGGCAGCGTGAGGTGTAGATGGAGTCAATGGAAGGGAGGTTGGTTTGTGCGATGTCTGGGCTGCGCCCACGATCGATCCTGACTAAGGGTGCTGTCTGTGTGGAGTTTGCACCTTCTCCCCGTGACCGCGTGGGTTTTCTCATTGACGCTCCGCTCTCCTCCCACAACCACACACAAGACGTGTGGGTTTGTAGACTAATCGTCCCTCTGGAAATTGCCCTCTGGTGCGTGGGGAGTGGATGAGAAAGTGGTATAGCATAATCGGCATCGTGGGATTGTCGGCACGGACTCGGTGGGCCGAAGGGCTTGCTTCCGTGCTGTTTCTCTAAGCTACACTAAACAGAGTACTCAGAGCAGAGTATGCTGTGGTTTAGTGCTGAGGTGGAGCTGTGGTTACTCATGTCCAGGGTGGTTCATAAGCCTGATGGTTGAGTCACAGAGTGATACAGATCCTCTGGCCCAACATGCCCACACTGACCAACATGCATCTACACTAGCCCCACCAGCCTGCATTTGGCCCAAATCCTTCTAAACCTGTTGTCCTATCATAAGGTGATAGGCCATTCAGCCCATCAAGTCTACTCCGCCATTCCACACATCTATCTCTCCCTCCTTTCATTCTGCCCACCGGGTCTGCGCCGACCACCGACAATAGACAATAGGCAATAGACAATAGGTGCAGGAGGAGGCCATTCGGCCCTTCGAGCCAGCACCGCCATTCAATGTGATCATGGCTGATCATTCTCAATCAGTACCCCGTTCCTGCCTTCTCCCCATACCCCCTGACTCCGCTATCCTTAAGAGCTCTATCCAGCTCTCTCTTGAATGCATTCAGAAAATTGGCCTCCACTGCCTTCTGAGGCAGAGAATTCCACAGATTCACAACTCTCTGACTGAAAAAGTTTTTCCTCATCTCTGTTCTAAATGGCCTACCCCTTATTCTTAAACTGTGGCCCCTGGTTCTGGACTCCCCCAACATTGGGAACATGTTTCCTGCCTCTAACGGGTCCAACCTCTTAATAGTCTTATACGTTTCAATAAGATCCCCTCTCATCCTTCTAAATTCCAGTGTATACAAGCCTAGTCGCTCCAGTCTTTCAACATATGACAGTCCCGCCATTCCGGGAATTAACCTGGTGAACCTACCTAGCACTCTCCTACACCCACTAGGGACAATTTACAATTTTAACAACACTAATTAACCTACAAACCTGTACGTCTTTGGAGTGTGGTAGGAAACCGGAGCACCCGGGGGAAACCCACGCGGTCACGGGGAGAACGTGCAAACTCTGCACAGACAGCACCCGTGGTCGGGATGGAACCCGGGTCTCTGGTGCTGTAAGGCAGCAACTCTACCGCTGCGCCACCGTGCTGCCCCTTGTGTTTGATGCACGATTCCAGCACCTGTCGTTCCTTGCTTCGACATTGCGTATAAAAGTCAGGAAGTTGTGTTGCAACTTTGAAGGACTTTGGTTAGGCCGCATTTGGTGTATTGCATGCAGTTCTGGTTCAGTTTAGTTTATTGTCACGTGTACCGAGGTACAGTGAAAAGCTTTTGTTGCGTGCTATCCAGCCAGTGGAAAGGCAATACATCGAAACATCGAAAATAGGTGCAGGAGGAGGCCATCTGGCCCTTCAAGCCAGCACCGACATTCATTGTGATCGTGCTGATCATCCACAATCAGTAACCCGTGCCTGCCTTCTCCCCATATCCCTTGATTCCACTAGCCCCTAGAGCTCTATCTAACTCTCTTTTAAATTCATCCAGTGAATTGGCCTCAACTGTCTTCTGTGGCAGAGAATTCCACAAATTCACAACTCTCTGGGTGAAAAAGTTTTTTCTCATCTCAGTTTTAAATGGCCTCCCCTTTATTCTTAAACTGTGGCCCCTGATTCTGGACTCCCCCAACATTGGGAACATGTTTCCTGCCTCTAACGTGTCCAACCCCTTAATAATCTTATACGTTTCGATAAGATCCCCTCTCATCCTTCTAAATTCACGGGATGTTTTCAAGAGAGATTTAGATTTAGTTCTCCGAGCTAAGGGAATCAAGGAATATGGGGAGAAAGCAGGAACGGGGTATTGATTTTAGATGATGATTTAGCCATGATCACAATGAATGGCGGTGCTGGCTCGAAGGGCCAAAATGGCCTCTCCCTGCACCTATTGCCTATGTTTCGTGGCCTTCCTGAACGATCAACAGACTCTCTTCCCTCTTTCTGATCCTCTGCCCCACTTTGTTCCCTCAGCTCCTGGACCTGTTCATCCAGTGGGACTGGTCGACGTACCTGGCCGACTACGGGCAGCCGGCCTGCAAGTATCTGCGAGTGAACCCGACCACGGCCCTGGCTCTGCTGGAGAAGTAAGTCAAAGGCCTGCAGCGAATTTGTGGACGCAGCCCCAGATAGGGGTTGCCAACTTCCTCACTCCCAAATAAGGGACAAAAGGTGATGTCACCGCCCCACGTGACCCCATCCAGCCAGCAGCCAGGTGCTTCCGCTCCACCAATGGCGGCCGCCCGAGCCGGGAGGCGGGTCGCTACGCCACCTCCGTTAGGCGGCGCCTGCGCCTCAGGGCCTACACTTTCCGGGCCTACAGTGTCCGGACCTACACTGTCTGGGCCTACACTGTCCGGGCCTACAGTGTCCAGGTCTACACTGTCTGGGCCCATAGTGTCTGGGCCTACACTGTCAGGGCCTACAATGTCTGGGCCCATAGTGTCAGGCTACGCTCCTGGTAGGGTCACCCGTGGTGGTAAGGTAAGGTCAATATTCAGACCGCTGGGGTGGAACAGACGATAGACACAAGAAGCTGGAGTAACTCAGCGGATTAGACTGCATCTGTGGAGACAAGGAATAGATGACGTTTCGGGTCGGGTCCCTTCTGCTGGGGTGGAAGCTGCCCAAGCGAAATATGAGGTGCTGTTCCTCCAATTTGCGCTGGGCCTCACTCTGACAATGGAGGAGGCCCAGGCCAGAAAGGTCAGATTGGGAATGGGAGGGGGGGTTGAGGTGCTGAGCCACTGGGAGATCAGGTCGGTTGAGACGGACTGAGCGAAGGTGTTCAGCGAAACGATCGCCGAGCCTGCGCTTGGTCTCGCCGATGTAGAGAAGTTGATACCTGGAACAGTGGATACTGTAGATGAGGTTGGAGGAGGTGCAGGTGAACCTCTGCCCCACCTGGAAAGACTGTCTGGGTCCTTGGATGGAGTTGAGAGGGGAGGTAAAGGGACAGGTGTTGCATCTCCGGTTGGAGGGGAAAGTGCCCGGGGATGGGGTGGTTTATAAACATAGAAACATAGAAAATAGGTACAGCACCGCCATTCATTGTGATCATGGCTGATCGTCCACAATCAGTAACCCGTGCCTGCCTTCTCCCCATATCCCCTGATTCCACTAGCCCCTAGAGCTCTATCTAAATCTCTTTTAAATTCATCCAGTGAATTGGCCTCCACTGCCCTCTATGGCAGAGAATTCCACAAATTCACAACTCTCTGGGTGTATAAGTTTCTTCTCACCTCAGTTTTAAATGGCCTCCCCTTTATTCATAGACTGTGTGGCCCCTGGTTCAACTCTCCCCAACATTGGGAACATTTTTCCTGCATCTAGCTTGTCCAGTCCTTTTATAATTTTGTACGTCTCTATAAGATCCCCTCTCATCCTTCTAAACTCCAGTGAATACAAGCCCAGTCTTTCCAATCTTTCCTCATATGACAGTCCCACCATCCCAGGGATCAATCTCGTGAACCTACGCTGCACTGCCTCAATTGCAAGGACATCCTTCCTCAAGTTAGTAAACCAAAACTGCACACAATACTCCAGATGTGGTCTCAACAGGGCCCTATACAACCGCAGAAGGACTTCTTTGCTCCTGTACTCAAATCCTCTTGTTATGAAGGCCAACATTCCATTAGCTTTTGTCACTGCCTGCTGTACCTGCACGCTTACTTTCAGTGACTGGTGTACAAGGACACCCAGGTCTTATTGCACTTCCCCTTTACCTAATCAGACACCATTGAGATAATAATCTGCCTCCTTATATTTGCCGCCAAAGTGGACAACCTCACATTTATCTACATTATACTGCATCTGCCACGCATCTACCCACTCACTCAACCCGTCCAGGTCACCCTGCAACCTCCTCTTCACAGTTCACACTGCCACCCAGCTTTGTGTCATCCGCAAACTTGCTAGTGTTGCTTCTAATTCCATCATCCAAATCATTAATATACATTGTAAACAGTTGCGGCCCCAACACCGAGCCTTGCGGCACTCCACTCGCCACTGCCTGCCATTCTGAAAAGGACCCGTTTATCCCTACTCCTTGCTTCCTGTCTGCCAACCAATTTTCTGTCCAAGTTTCTATTCAGCTATCAATACCCTACCCCCAATACCAAATGCTCTAATTTTGCTCACCAACCTCTCGTGTGGGCGGGAAGGGATGGGTGGAACAGGGAGCTGCGGAGTGAACGGGAAATTTGGTTGTTGGTTGGTTGTTGGTTTGGTTGTTATTCAATATAGTCCTTCCTTCTCTTCCACCCCCTCCACCCCCAGTCCCTCTTTGTTCCCCCCCCCCATGTCAGGTCCCTTCTCCACTGTTCAATGCTTTCTGTTCCAATAGCTTTGATTATTTCTGATCACTACTTGTTCCCTTTTATTTCCGCTGCATCACAGGATTGCCCGAGAGTGAGTAGCACATTCCTGGCTTTGTTTTTTTAGTTTAGTTTAGATATGCAGCGCGGAAACAGGCCCTTCGGCCCTCCGAGTCCGTGCCGACCAGTGATCACCCCTTCTCTTCTTCTTCTTCTTCTTTTCTTCTTCTTCTTCTTCTTCTTCTTGTTGTTGTTGTTGTTGTTGTTGTTGTTGTTGCTGCTGCTGCTGCTGCTGCTGCGGCGTATGGCGTGCACAGCCTGAAGTTGTAGGTCAAGGGTAGACATTCAGGCCAGGGCAGCATCAATAGACAATAGACAATAGGTGCAGTAGTAGGCCATTTGGCCCTTCGAGCCAGCACCGCCATTCAATGTGAACATGGATGATCATTCACAATCAGTACCCCGTTCCTGCCTTCTCCCCCTCTCTCTCTCTCTCGTAGCTCTCTCTTGAATGCATTCAGAGAATTGGCCTCCACTGCCTTCTGAGGCAGAGAATTCCACAGATTTACAACTCTCTGACTGAAAAAGTTTTTCCTCATCTCCGTTCTAAATGGCCTACCTCTTATTCTTCAACTGTGGCCCCTGGTTCTGGACTCCCCCAACATTGGGAACATGTTTCCTGCCTCTAACGTGTCCAACTCCTTAATAATCTTATGTTTCAATAAGATCCCCTCTCATCCTTCTAAATTCCAGTGTATACAAGCCTCGTCGCTCCAGTCTTTCAACATATGACAGTCCCGCCATTCCGGGAATTAACCTCGTGAACCTACGCTGCACGTCCTCAATAGCAAGAATATCCTTCCTCAAATTTGGAGACTCCAAATTTGGAGACTCCAGGTGCGGTCTCACTAGGGCCCTGTACAACTGCAGAAGGACCTCTTTGCTCCTATACTCAACTCCTCTTGTCATGAAAGCCAACATGCCATTAGCTTTCTTCACTGCCTGCTGTACCTGCATGCTTACTTTCAGTGACTGATGAACAGGGACACCCAGATCTCGTTGTACATCCCCTTTTCCTAACTTGACACCATTCAGATAATAATCTGCCTTCCTGTTCTTACCACCAAAGTGGATAACGTCACACTTATCCACATTAAACTGCATCTGCCATGCATCCGCCCGCTCACACAACCTGTCCAAGTCACCCTGCAACCTCATAGCATCCTCCTCACAGTTCACACTGCCACCCAGCTTTGTGTCATCCGCAAATTTGCTAATGTTACCTTTAATCCCTTCATCTAAGTCATTAATGTATATTGTAAATAGCTGTGGAGAGACAGTACATGATTACAATCGAGCCAATCGCAGTGTACAGGCACATGATAAAAGAATAACGATTAGTGAAAGTTGTCGTAGGAGTAGAGGTTTAAGAGTGTGGAGCGATTGTAATATGGGTTTGTAGATCTGCTTCGGTGGCCGGCACGCAAATAGTCGCCTGGGTTGGGCGCCATCTTGGAAGCATCGGAGGTACATTTTACATTTACACCAAGCCAATTAACCTACAAACCCGCACGTCTTTGGAGTGTGGGAGGAAACCGGAGCACCCGGAGAGAACCCACGCAGGTCACGGGGAGAACGTACAAACTCCGCACAGACAGCGCCCCTTCTAGTCGGGGTCGATCCAGGGTCTCCTTCCCAAAGGCACGTCCTTTAATTCTGAGGCAATGACCAACCTCTAGTCAAGTCCAGTCAAGTCAAGTTTATTTGTCACATACATATACAAGATGTGCAGTGAAATGAAAGTGGCAACACCTGCGGATTGTGCTAAAATTACAAAACAGAATAGAATATTTTTTTTAACACAAAAAATAGATTAATACAGTAAATTAAATTGGTCCCTGGTGATATGAGAGTTAACAGTCCTGATGGCCTGTGGGAAGAAACTCCGTCTTATCCTCTCTGTTATCCTAGACTCTCCCACTAATGGAAGTGCAAATTGCAGGAAAACCTCACATTTCGCTTGGGCAGCTTTCATCCCAGCAGTAAAACTCATGATTTCTCTAACTTCAAGTAACCCTTTCCCTCTCTCTCTGTCGCTACCCCACCCATTTCTCCAACTACTTTCACTGCACTCCTGATTAATTTTGCTGATTGTGTGCCTCGTTGTCACCTTCCCCTCCGCTATCAATGAACCATTCTACATCGTCTTCTTTGATCTGTCGTTTTCACACCTTAACCTTCCACATCTCTGTGCTTCCCCCCTCCCCTGACTCTCAGTCTGAAGAAGGGTCTCGACCCGAAACGTCACCCATTCCTTTTCTCCAGAGATGCTGCCTGTCCCGCTGAGTTACTCCAGCATTTTGTGTCTTTCTTCTATCTCCGGTGTAAACCAGCATCTGCAGTTCCTTCCGACACACAATCAAAGACTTGCCCCGCCCCGGTCATTCCTTCTTCTCCCCGCTCCCGTCCGGCAGAAGGTACAGACGCTTGAAAGCGCGCACCACCAGACTCAGGGACAGCTTCTTCCCCTCTGTTATCAGGCTTCCGAACGGTCCTTCCATAAGCTGGGGTACAACTTCAGGTGAAGAAATGAGCAACTGTGAGCATATTTAGGCCCCATATCCTGAGGAAGGATGTGCCGGCTCTGGAGAGGGTCCAGAGGAGGTTTACAAGGACAATCCCAGGAATGAGTAGATTAACCTGTGATGAGCGTTTGCCGGCACTGGGCCTGTACTCGCTGGAGTTTAGAAGGTTGAGGGGGGACCTCATTGAAACTTACAGTATAATGAAAGGCCCGGATAGAGTGGATGTGGAGAGGATGTTTCCACTGGTGGGAGAGTCTAGGACCAGAGGGCACAGCCTCGGACTTAAAGGGCGCTCTCTTAGAAAGCAGGTGAGGAGGAACTTTTTTAGTCAGTGGATAATTAATCTGTGGAACTCATTGCCACAGAGGGCTGTGGAGGCCAAGTCAGTGGATATATTTAAGGCAGAGATAGACAAATTCCTGATTAGAACAGGTGTCAAGGGTTATTGGGAGAAGGCAGGAGAATGGGGTTAGATCAGCCATGATTGAATGGAATTAAGTAGATTGGCCTAATTCCACTCCTACAACTTGTGAACTTGTGAATGCTGAGAACTATATTCTGCACTCTGCATCATAGAAACATAGAAAATAGGTGCAGGAGGAGGCCATTTGGCCCTTTGAGCTAGCACCGCCTTTCACTGTGATCATGGCTGATCATCCACAATCAGTGGATTGTATATGGTCGTATGTTGAAAGACTGGAGCGACTACGCTTGTATACACTGGAATTTAGAAGGATGAGAGGGGATCTTATTGATCCAATGAGGTAGATAGTAGTTCAGCACTGCTCTCTGGTTGTGGTAGGATGGTTCAGTTGCCTGATAACAGCTGGGAAGAAACTGTCCCTGAATCTGGAGGTGTGCGTTTTCACACTTCTGTACCTCTTGCCCGATGGGAGAGGGGAGAAGAGGGAGTGGCCGGGGTGAGACTGGTCCTTGATGATGCTGCTGGCCTTGCCGAGGCAGCGCGAGGTGTAGATGGAGTCAGTGGAAGGGAGACACAAAATGCTGGAGTAACTCAGCGGGGCAGGCAGCATCTCTGGAGAGAAAGAATGGGGTGATAAGGGAATGACGTTCAGTGCCTCTAAAACACCGACCGCTGTGCTTGTTTGCTTGCAGGATGAGGGAGAGCAGCCGGAAGAACAACGTCTTTGCACAGTTCCGTAAGAACGAGCGGGACAAGCAGAAGCTCATCGACACCGTGGCCAAGCAGCTCAGGGGACTGATCAGTAACATGTCCCAGCACTCCTGATTCTCCCCTCTGTCTCCCCCCCCTCCCCTCCCCCACCCCCCCTCCCCCCCTCCCCCCTCCCCCACCTCCCGCTAGGGTTGCCAACTTCCTCACTCTTAAATAAGGGACAAGGTGACATCACCGCCCCGCGCCCCACGTGACCTCACCCAGCCAGAGGCCACGTGCTCCCGCTCCACCAATGGCGGGTGTCCGGGCCTACAACGCCCCCTGGGCCTACATTGTCCGGGCCTATACTGTCCGGGCCTACAGTGTCCGGGCCTACAGCGTCCGGGCCTACAGCGTCCGGGCCTATAGTGTCCGAGTCTACAGTGTTCGGGCCTACAGTTTCCGGGCCTACAGCGCCCCCTGGGCCTACACTGTCCAGACCTACAGTGTCCGGGCCTATAGCGTCCGGGCCTACAGCGTCCGGGCCTACAGCGTCCGGGCCTACAGCGTCTGGGCCTACAGTGTCCGGGCCTACAGCGTCCGGGCCTATAGTGTCCGAGTCTACAGTGTTCGGACCTACAGTGTCGGGGCCTACAGCTTCCGGGCCTACAGTGTCCGGGCCTACAGTGACGGGCCTACAGCGCCCCCTAAGCCTACACTGTCCGGACCTAGTGTCTGGGCCTACAGCTTCCGGGCCTACAGCGCTGTCCGGGCCTACAGTGACCGGGCCTACAGCGGACCCTGGCCTAATACGGGACAAGGGCGGTCCCGTATGGAACAAACCACTTTAGCCCACAATGCGCGATGTCCCAGCTAATACAGGACAGTTGGCAACCCTACCTCCCGTCCTGTCCCCTCCCCTCTCTGCCCAACACCATGCTGGATGCAGGACAATGTGCCGGGCTGACCACAGTCACTGAGACCGGCCCGTGTCTCTGAGGAGCCCGGAACTCTACAGACGGTCGAGTTCTGCCGACGGACTGGCTGCAGAAAGTTGTTGCAAGATGCACTGGAGCCGCTGTGATGGGACGGAGCAACCGTGCAGCTGCTGACCTCCTCCACACATCGCTGATCACCCGTGCAAGGCGCATGGGCTTATCGTATCGTACAACACTACCTTGGAAGCACCGATGTTCATACACTCTCGGAGCAGAATTAGGCCATTCGGCCCATCAAGTCTACTCCGCCATTCAGTGGCTGATCTATCTCTCTCCCTCCTAACCCCATTCTCCTGCCTTAGATTTAGATTTAGATTTAGATTTAGAGATACAGCGCGGAAACAGGCCCTTCGGCCCACCGGGTCCGTGCCGCCCAGCGATCCCCGCACACTAACACTATCCTACACACACTAGGGACAATTTTTTTACATTTGCCCAGCCAATTAACCTATACACCTGTACGTCTTTGGACACCCCTGACACCTGTACTAATCAAAAATCTATCTATCTCTGACTTTAAAATATCCACTGACTTGGCCTCCACAGCCCACTGTGGCAAAGAATTCCACAGATTCACCACCCTCTGACTAAAGAAATTCCTCCTCATCTCCTCCTCTTCTCCCCATAAGTCCCAACATCCTTTTACTGCCACAGAAGGCTGTGGAGGCCACATCAGTGGGTATTTGTAAGGCAGAGATAGATAGATTTTTGATCAGTGCGGGTGTCAGAGGTTATGGGGAGAAGGCAGGAGAATGGGGTTGGGAGGGAGAGATAGATCGGCCAGGATTGAGTGGAGGAGTAGACTCGATGGGCCGAATGGCCTAATTCTGCTCCCATCACTTGTGACCCGATGACAATGTCCTCGTCAATCTTCTCTGCATCATTCCCAGCAGTCCGACTCTGTGCATTAGTTGGAACAACATCCTGAACAATGCAGTTCCCCTTCAAAGCTTCACATTGGATAGCAGCATTAGTTTAGTTTAGAGATACAGCGCGGAAACAGGCCCTTTCGGCCCACCGGGCCCGCACCGACCAGCGATCGCCGCACACTAACACTATCCTACACCCATTAGGGAGACAATTTTACACTTAACACCAAGCCAATTTACCTACAAACCCGCACGTCTTTGGAGTGTGGGAGGAAACCGGAGATCTCGGAGAAAACCCACGCGGGTCACGGGGAGAACGTGCAAACTCCGTACAGACAGCGCCCGTGGTCGGGATGGAACCCGGGGCTCCAGCGCTGTGAGGACCGCTGTGCCACCGTGCCGTCCACCACAAGGCCATTCCCTCATCGGACGCTGCCTGACCCGCTGAGCCTCTCCAGCAGATCCCTCAAGGTTCCAAGGTGGTCCTTCAAGGCGGCTTCTTCAAGATGGTCCCTTCAAGGTGTCCTCTTGCGGCCGCGAGACTGTGCTGTTTCTGCAGAGAGAGAGTCCCGTCGCCATTTTATATCGTTTTGCCTTTGGAATTAGTAACCTTTCGACCGTTGACACAAAATGATTTTGTTTACTCGGTGATTTTCTGCTGTGGGGGACCACCTGTTTGTGTGAGTATTTAGATTAGTTTAGTTTAGTTTAGAGATACAGCACGGAAACAGGCCCTTCGGCCCACCGGGTCCGCGCCGACCAGCGATCCCCGCACAAGTTCTCAAGTTATAGGAGTAGAATTAGGCCATTCAGCCCATCGAGTCCACTCTGCCATTCAATCATGCCTGCCTTCTCCCCATAACCCTTGACACCTGTTCTAAGCGGTGATGGCTAAGTTCATGATTAGTACGGGTGTCAGGGGTTATGGGGAGAAGGCAGGAGAATGGGGTTGAGAGGGAGAGAGATAGATCAGCCACGATTGATGGGCTGAATGGCCTAATTCTGCTCCTATCACTTATTATGAACTTGTATGAGACTGGTCCTTGATGATGCTGCTGGCCTTGCCGAGGCAGCGTGAGGCATAAATGGAGTCAATGGAAGGCAGTTGGTTTGTGTGATGGTCTGGGCTGCGTCCACAATGCTTTGCAAGTGAGAGGTGCTTTGATTGCAGATGGTTGGCCCGTACAGGCTTTGCCAGCTGTGCCCACTGAGGTACGGTGAAAGTCAATACCAGTGGAGACCAATCGACAATAGACAATAGGTGCAGGATTAGGCCATTCGGCCATTCGGCCCTTCGAGCCAGCACCACCATTCAATGTGATCAGACCAGTCCAGTAGAGTATCGCCATGCCACCCACGATTAGCTGTTGAACAGAAATAGTCCACTGATCCCACATGGAAGAGACGCAATGTTTTGGCGCCATTTTCCAAGTCAGAAGGTCATAAGTCATAGGAGCAGAATTAGGCCATTTGGCCCATCAAGTCTACTCCGCCATTCAATCATGGCTGATCTCTCCCTCCTAACCCCATTCTCCTGCCTTCTCCCCATTACGTCTGACACCCGTACTAATCAAGAATCTATCTATCTCTGCCTTAAATATATCCACTGGCTTGGCCTCCACAGCCCTATGTGGCAAAGAATTCCACAGATTCAACACCCTCTGACTAAAGAGATTCCTCCTCATCTCTTTCCTAAAAGAACGTCCTTTAATTCTGAGGCTGTGACCTCTGGTCCGAGACTCTCCCACTAGTGGAAACATCCTCTCCACATCCACTCTATCCAGGCCTTTCACTATTCTGCACGTTTCAATGAGGTCCCCCCTCATCCTTCTAAACTCCAGCGAGTGCAGGCCCAGTGCCGACAAACGCTCGTCACAGGTTAACCCACTCATTCCAGGGATCATTCTCGTAAACCTCCTCTGGACCCTCTCCAGAGCCAGCACATCCTTCCTCAGATACGGGGCCCAGAATTGCTCACAATATTCCAAATGCGGCCCGACCAGCGCCTTATCGAGCCTCAGCATTACATCCCTGGTTTTGTGTACAAGCCCTCTGGAAATAAATGCTGGCATTGCGTTTGCTTCCTCAAGTCCAGTCCGTGCTCTAGTTGTTATGAGCGGTGCCCTATCCAGGCGAGCCCCAGGCTGCTGTCGGGCCTCCAGCCATCGTCTTCCTTAGGTTGACCATCGAACCGATGTCCCTCTCCTCGCCCGTCCACCTGTGACTGTGCCCTCTGGTCCTAGACTCTCCCACTGGTGGAACCATCCTCTCCACGTCCACTCTAGCTAGGTCTTTTATTATCCTTTAATTTAGTTCAGTTTAGTTTTGAGATTCAGTCCACCGAGTCCGCGCCGACCAGCGATCCCTGCACACTGAAATAATCCTACACACACACTGGGGACAATTCACAATTCTTTCCCCCCAGTCAATTAACCTACAAACCTGCACGTCTTTGGAGTGTGGGAGGAAACCGGAGCACCCGGAGAAAACCCACGCAGGTCACGGGGAGAGCGTACAAACTCCACACAGACAGCACCTGTGGTCAGGATCAAACCCGGGTTTCCAGCGCTGTGAGGCGGCAGCTCTACTGCTGTGTCTCTGTCCCACGTTTATACACCCTGTACACTAACACTATCTACTACCACTAGAGACATCTTACTGATTGATGCCAATCGTAAAATATTTTAAATTGCCCCCAATGTATAGTATGTTAACCCACTCATTCCTGGGATCATTCTCGTAAACCTCCTCTGGACCCTCTCCAGAGCCAGCACATCCTTCCTCAGATATGGGGCCCAACACTGCTCACAATACTCCAAATTGCAGTCTGACCTGTCCACATTCTTCAGAGATGCTGCCTGACCCGCTGAGATACTCCAGCAGTTTAAGGCGGAAAAGATTTAATGGGAATCTGAGGGGTAACCTTTTCACACAAAGAGTGGTGGGTGTAGGGGTTGCCAACTATCTCACTCCCAAATAAGGGACAAGGTCACCGCCCCACGTGACCTCACCCAGCCAGTGGCCGCGTGCTCCCGCTCCACCAACGGCGACCGCACGGGCCGGGAGGCGGGTTGCTACGCAACCTCCGTTAGGCGGCGCCCGGGCCTCCGGACCTATACTGTCCGGGCTTACGCTGTTCGGACCTACACTGTGCGGGCTTAAAGTGTCCAGGCCTACAGTGTCCGGGCTTACAGTGTCCAGGCTTACAGTGTCCAGGCTTACAGTGTCCGGGCCTACAGTATCCGGGCCTACACTGTCCGGGCCTACAATGTCCGGGCCTACAGTGTCTGGGCCTACAGCGTCCGGGCCTACAGTATCCGTCCGGGCCTATAGTCAGGACCTACAGTGTCCGGGCCTACAGCGGCCCCCGGGCCTAATATGGGACAAGGGCGGTCCCGTGCGGGACAAACCATTTTGGCCCAAAATACGGGATGTCCCGGCTAATACGGGACAGTTGGAAGCCCCATAGATTGGTGTGTGGAACGAGCTGCCAGAGGAGGTAGTTGAGGCTGGGACTATCCCGACATTTAAGAAACAGCTAGGCAGGTACATGGATAGGACAGGTTTGGAGGGATATGGACCAAGCGCAGGCAGGTGGGACTAGTGCAGCTGGGACATTGTTGCTGGGACGGTGTGGGCGAGTTGGGCCGTAGGGCCTGTTTCCACACTGTATCACTCGATGACGTGTTATAACGGAGTCATTGTCTACAAGTCTGCTGATGTGTTCCTAACTATAAACATTGCATTACCACTGTCATGTCTGCCAGTACTGTATATGCCACATTCTCCAGGCTCCTGTTGTCACACAGGCAGTCCTTGTGCTTATTTTTCTTGTTATTATTCGTTGGAAATTGCACAGGTTTCTTATTTTGCACAATTTGATGCAGGATTTACAAAAAAGCATATATCTATATAAGAAGGGATCAAAGGGAGATAAGGTGTTCTTTGCTCGTCAGCCACATACAAGAGGCAAATGATTTTGGGAGGGAGTTCGCTCCCCAACTGTACAACTCTACGAACTGAGAAATAAAATTGCTGTTGTTGGCACCACTTTCCCATTGCTTTACACCACAGACTTTAGAGATTCAGCGCGGAAACAGGCCCTTCGGCCCACCCAGTCCGTGCCGCCCAGCGATCTCCCCGTACACTAACGCTATCCCACACACACACACACACACACTGGGGACAATTTACAGAAGCAGATTAACGTACAAACCATAATAATAATAAATCTCAATCATAATAGACAATAGGTGCAGGAGGAGGCCATTCGGCCCTTCGAGCCATCACCACTATTCAATGTGATCATGGCTGATCATTCTCAATCAGTACCCCGTTCCTGCCTTCTCCCCATACCCCCTGACTCCGCTATCCTTAAGAGCTCTATCTAGCTCTCTCTTGAATGCATTCAGAGAATTGGCCTCCACTGCCTTCTGAGGCACAGAATTCCACAGATTCACAACTCTCTGACTGAAAACGTTTTTCCTCATCTCCGTTCTAAATGGCCTACCCCTTATTCTTAAACTGTGGCCCCTTGTTCTGGACTCCCCCAACATTGGGAACATGTTTCCTGCCTCTAACGTGTCCATTCCCTTAATAATCTTATACGTTTCGATAAGATCTACTCTAATCCTTCTAAATTCCAGTGTATACAAGCCTAGTCACTCCAGTCTTTCAACATATGACAGTCCCGCCATTCCGGGAATTAACCTAGTAAACCTACGCTGCACGCCCTAATAATCATAATAATAATGTTATTTGTCATATGTAGGTTGGCACAGGGTCAACGATACAATGAAATGTATCTGACAAGACAACGGGTCACCTCGGCAGTAATATTCCAAGGATAAATAAGATTTTAAAAATGACATTAGCAAGGTAAAAAGACAATATTAAAAATAGGTAAAAAGACAATATTAAAAATAATCAACATTAATGATGTGAAATGTGTTTATGAGTTCAGAAGCCTGATGGGCTGATGGTAGAAACTGTTCTTAGGTCTGGTGGTACGCCCAGCCATACTCCTGTATCGTCTGCCTGACGGTAACAAGGAGAACAGCCTGCGTGCTGGGTGGCTGTGGTCCTTGATGATGCTGCCTGCCTTCCGCAGGCACCGCCGGTAGAAAATGTCCTGAATGGCCGGGAGACAGTTGCCAGTGATGGGCTGCGCGTCTTTGGAGTACGGGAGGAAACCGAAGATCTCGGAGAAAAGCCATTTATTCATAAAATGCTGGAGTAACTCAGCAGATCAGGCAGCATCTCGGGAGAGAAGGAATGGGTGACGTTTCGGGTCGAGACCCTTCTTCAAAGCCACACAGGTCACAATAGACAATAAACAATAGGTGCAGGAGGAGGCCATTCGGCCCTTCGAGCCAGCACCGCCATTCAATGTGATCATGGCTGATCATTCTCGATCAGTACCCCGTTCCTGCCTTCTCCCCATACCCCCTGACTCCGCTATCCTTAAGAGCTCTATCTAGCTCTCTCTTGAATGCATTCAGAGAATTGGCCTCCACTGCCTTCTGAGGCAGAGAATTCCACAGATTCACAACTCTCTGACTGAAAAAGTTTTTCCTCATCTCAATTCTAAATGGCCTACCCCTTATTCTTAAACTGTGGCCCCTGGTTCTGGACTCCCCCAACATTGGGAACATGTTTCCTGCCTCTAACGTGTCCAACCCCTTAATAATCTTATACGTTTCGATAAGTTCCCCTCTCATCCTTCTAAATTCCAGTGTATACAAGCCTAGTCGCTCCAGTCTTTCAACATATGACAGTCCCGCCATTCCGGGAATTAACCTAGTAAACCTACGCTGCACGCCCTCAATAGCAAGAATATCCTTCCTCAAATTTGGAGACCAAAACTGCACACAGTGCTCCAGGTATGGGGGGAGAATGGGGAGAAGGAAGGAACGGGGTACTGATTGAGAATGATCAGCCATGATCACATTGAATGGTGGTGCTGGCTCGAAGGGCTGAATGGCCTCCTCCTGCACCTATTATCTAACTCTCCAGTGAGTTGGCCTCCACACTGCCTTCTGTGGCAGGGGATCTCCAGTGTCCATCTCGCCCCCGAGTGGATTGACTTTCACTGCTGGGTGTGTGCATGTCTGACCCCACCCGCTGGGAACCCCTGGCTGATCACTGCTCCAGCCACCTCTGCACAACACGCCATGGGACCCACACAAGCGGGGGGGGGGGGGGGGGGGGGGGGGGGGGAGAGCAGGGAGGCTTTGAATGGGCCGGACAGATGCTGGGTGAAAAGATGTAATGATGATAAATGACTGCTGGCCGCGTCGGCTCTGGTAATTGATGGGCCGCGGGTGAAAGGTGAGAGGAAAAAGCTCTCATTTAAAGCTCTATCACTCTCGCTGGCCTCAGAAAGCTGCTTCAAAGAGCTGCCCCCTCTAAATACAGTCACCCCGACTCATTCCTCCCCTCATCCGTCAAACGTCAGACTGTGTGTGTGCGGGGAAACGCCGAGGGAAAGACAAGCCTCTTTATTTCCTTCTCTCGAAGGTAGAAAAGAGATTTCGGACGAGCGTGTTGGCGTGACAGCGGGCGGTCAGGGAGGCTCAATGGAGAGCCCGTCAGGTTCCCCCTCCCCTCCCCGCCCCTCACTTCCACATCCACACACACACAGCTACTGTGCACAGATCCTCTTGTCCTCAGAAGCTGCCCCTCCCTCCATCCCGCACTGCCTCCCCCCACCCATGCCCGTCTTGGGGGTAAACGTAGCTCTCTTCTCTCTCTCTCTCTCTCTCTCTCTCTCTCTCTCTCTCTCTCTCCAGTACACACTCTCTCTCTCTCTCTCTAGTACACACACTCTCTCTCTCTAACTCTCTCCCTCTCTCCCTCCAGGTCTCCAAATTTGAGGAAGGATATTCTTGCTATTGAGGGCGTGCAGCGTAGATTAATTCCCGGAATGGCGGGACAGTCGTATGTTGAAAGACTGGAGCGACTAGGCTTGTATACACTGGAATTTAGGACGAGAGGGGATCTTATCGAAACGTATAAGATTATTAAGGGGTTGGACACGTTAGAGGCAGGAAACATGTTCCCAATGTTGGGAGAGTCCAGAACAAAGGGCCACAGTTTAAGAATAAGGGGTAGGCCATTTAGAACTGAGATGAGGAAAAACTTTTTCAGTCAGAGAGTTGTGAATCTGTGGAATTCTCTGCCTCAGAAGGCAGTGGAGGCCAATTCTCTGAATGCATTCAAGAGAGAGCTAGATAGAGCTCTTAAGGATAGCGGAGTCAGGGGGTATGGGGAGAAGGCAGGAACGGGGTACTGATTGAGAATGGTCAGCCATGATCCCATTGAATGGCGGTGCTGGCTGGAAGGGCCGAATGGCCTCCTCCTTTGTCTATTGTCTATAGTACACACTCTCTCTCTCTCATAGAAACATAGAAAATAGGAGCCAGCACCGCCATTCATTGTGATCGTGGCTGATCATCCACAATCAGTAACCCGTGCCTGCCTTCTCCCCATATCCCATGATTCCGCTAGCCCCTGGAGCTCTATCTAACTCTCTCTTAAATTCATCCAGTGAATTGGCCTCCAATCATATGAGGAAAGATTGGAAAGACTGGGCTTGTATTCACTGGATTTTTAGAAGGATGAGAGGGGGATCTTATAGAGACGTATAAAATTATAGAAGGACTGGACAAGCTAGATGCAGGAGAAATGTTCCCAATGTTGGGGAGTTCAGAATCAGGAGCCACAGTCTAAGAATAAAGGGGAGGCCATTTAAAAACTGAGGCGAGAAAAAACCTTTTCACCCAGAGAGTTGTGAATTTGTGGGTATTCTCTGCCACAGAAGGCAGTGGAGGCCAATTCAGTATGAAGTGAGTATGAATTTAAAAGAGAGTTACACAGAGCTCTAGGGGCTAGTGGAATCAAGGGATATGGGGAGAAGGCAGGCACGGGTTACTGATTGTGGATGATCAGCCATGATCACAATGAATGGCGGTGCTGGCTAGAAGGGCCAAATGTCCTCCTCCTGCACCTATTTTCTATGTTTCTATGTTTGTTCCTTAAAATACCCTCTCCTGAAAATACCCTTGTGCTTGGAAATACCTCTTCTCCTGAAAATACCCCTACCCCAAAATACCCTCCTATAAATACACCTCTCCAGTTAATACTCCTTAAATACCCTCCCATAAATGCACTCTAGTTAATAGCCCCAAAATACTCTCATATAAATACAGCTCTCTAGTTAATAGCCCCCAAAATACTCTCCTATAAATACACCTCTCTAGTTAATACCCCCAAAATACTCTCCTATAAACACACCTCTCTAATTAATACTCCTTAAATACCCTCCTATAAATACACTCTAGTTAATACCCCCAAAATACTCTCATATAAATACTCCTCTCTCGTTAATACCCCCCAAAATACCCTCCTATAAATACCCCTCTCTAGTTAATACCCCCCAAAATACCTTCTTATAAATACTCCTCTCTAGTTAATACTCCTTAAATACCCTCCTATAAATACACTCTAGTTAATACCCACCACAATACCCTCCTATAAATACTCCTCTCTCGTTAATACCCCCCAAAATACCCTCCTATAAATACTCCTCTCTAATTAATGCTCCTTAAATACCCTCCTATAAATGCACTCTAGTTAATACCCCCCAAAATACTCTCCTATAAATACACCTCCCAAGTTAATACTCCTTAAAAACCCTCCTATAAATACACCTCTAGTTAATACCCCCAAAATACTCTCCTATAAATACACTCTAGTTAATACTCCTTAAATACCCTCCTATAAATACACCTCTTTAGTTAATACCCCCAAAATACTCTCATATAAATACACTCTAGTTAATACTCCTTAAATACCCTCCTATAAATACACCTCTCTAGTTAATACCCCCAAAATACTCACCTACAAATACACTCTAGTTAATACTCCTTAAAATACTCTCCTATAAATACACTAGTTAATACTCCTTTAATACCCTCCTATAAATACTCCTCTCTAATTAATACCCCCCAAAATACCCTCCTATAAATACTCCTCTCTAGTTAATACCTCTTAAATACCCTCCTAATAATACACCTCTCTAGTTAATACTCCTTAAAATACCCTCATATAAATACACTCTAGTTAATACTCCTTAAAATACTCTCCTAAAAATACACCTCTCTAGTTAATACTCAAATACTGTCCTGTAAATACACCTCTCTAGTTAATACCTCTTAAATACCCTCTTAATAATACACCCCTCTAGTTAATACTCCTTAAAATACCCTCCTATAAATACACCTATACTCCCCAAAATACTCTCCTATAAATCCTCCTCTCTAGTCAATACCCCTTAAATACCCCCCTATAAATACATGTTAATACTCCTTAAATACGCTCCTATAAATACACCTGTAGTTAATACTCCTTTAATACTCTCCTGTAAATACACCTCTCCAGTTAATACCCCGAAAATACCCTATAATACTCCTCTCTAGTTAATACCCCTCAAAATACTCTCCTATAAATACACCTCTCTAGTACTCTTTAAAATACTCTCCTATAAATACACCTCTCTAGTTACTCTTTAAAATACTCTCCTACAAATATACCTCTCCAGTTAATACCCCCAAAATACCCTCCTATAATACTCCTCTCTAGTTAATACTCTTTAAAATACTCTCCTATAAATACACCTCTCTAGTTAATACCCCCCAAATACCCTCCTATAATTCTCCTCTCTAGTTAATACCCCCAAAATACCCTATAATTCTCCTCTCTAGTTAATATTCTTTAAAATACTCTCCTATAAATACTCCTCTCTAGCTAATACCCGTCAAAATACTCTCCTATAAATACACCTCTCTAGTTAATACCCTTTAAAATACTCTCCTATAAATACTCCTCTCTAGTTAATACCCCTTAAATACCCTCCTGAGAATGCCCTCTCTCTCCCTGGTGTAAATACCCCTGATGTTGAGGCACTGTGCACAGATGCCCCTCTGTCTCGGACTGGCCTCCAACCAATGCCAACCTTGGGGGTAAAGGCCGGTCTCCAACACCCCACCCCCCGCCTCTCCGATCAAGCCCCCTGCCCCAGAAATTGA
>NC_135953.1:3663499-3816899 GCF_053455715.1 Rhinoraja longicauda | reverse complement strand
CCTCAGAAGGCAGTGGAGGCCAATTCTCTGAATACATTCAAGAGAGAGCTAGATAGAGCTCTTAAGGATAGCGGAGTCAGGAGGTATGGGGGAGAAGGCAGGAACGGGGTACTGATTGAGAATGATCAGCCATGATCACATTGAATGGCGGTGCTGGCTCGAAGGGCCGAATGGCCTCCTCCTGCACCTATTGTCTGTTGTCTTTTAGGAAGGAGATAAGGAGGAATTTCTTTAGTCAGAGGGCGTTGAATCTGTGGAATTCATTGCCACAGATGGCTGTGGAGGCCAAGTCAGTGGATATTTTTAAGGCAGAGATAGATAGATTCTTGATTAGTGCGGGTGTCAGGGGAGAAGGCAGGAGAATGGGGTTGGGAGGGAGAGATAGATAAGCCATGATTGAATGGCGGGACAGACTTGATGGGCCGAGTGGCCAATTCTGGTCCTTTGACCCTGTGACCTAGAGATCAGGTAGGTCTAGGCAGAGGTGTTCCTGCCCCTGGATGGTTAAAAGGTTATTCTTCAACGCAGGCGGTTGCCTTGTTCAACCCTGGATCCGAGACCCTGAGCCGAGCTCAAAATGCAGTTTGACACAGCGAGCCCAGACATAGCCATCTCCCATTCACTGTTCGATAGCCCGCCTCCTAAAGTACTGATGTTTTAGTGTAAACTAAAGCCTGGGCTCCCTTGGATAAAGCAGCCCAATGTTACAGCGTGGAAACACATCAATGATCCTTTATTCTGGCACAAAGGGAACTGCAATTATACTCGTTCACATCAGCCCAGTAATTGCGTTAAAAAGCCCCCAATACCCAGATAAGCTCTCAAATTTGGTTTAGTAAGATTTATCATTCATTAGAGAGGGAGAGAGGAGGGAGAGAGAGGAGGGAGAGAGGGGGAGGGAGAGGGAGGGAGGGAGAAGAGGGGTGAGATGGAGTGAGGGAGAGAGGGGGAGAGGAGGAGGGGAGAGGGAGGGAGAGGAGGGGAGGGAGAGGGGTGAGATGGAGGGAGAGAGAGAGAGAAGGAAGGGGGAGGGAGGGAGAGAGGGAGGGAGAGGAGGGGGGAGAGGGAGAGGAGGGAGAAGAGGGGGAGGGAGAGGGAGGGTGAGATGGAGGGAGTGAGAGGGAGTGAGGGGGTGAGATGGAGGGAGAGGAGGGAGAGGGGAGAGGAGGGAGAAGAGGGGGAGGGAGTGAGGGGGAGAGGGTTGAGATGGAGGGGAGAGAGGGAGAGGGAGGGAGGAGGGAGAGGGAGGAGGAGGGAGGGAAAGGAGGGGGGAAGAGGTGCTTCTGTGTAAGGTACCTCTGTACATGTGGGCTGCCCGAGTATCACAACGATGCCTGTCAGGAAGTGTGTGTGTGTGTGCGAGAATGTGAGAGAGTGTTTGTGAAAGAAAGCGTGTGAGAGAGTAGGAGAGAGAGAGGTGATGAATGTACAGAGAAGGCGTCACGGTGGCGCAGCGGTAGAGTTTCTGCCTCACAGCGCCAGAGACCCGGGTTCCATCCCGACCACGGGCACTGTCTGTACGGAGTTCGTACGTTCTCCCCGTGACCGCGTGGGTTTTCTCGGGTGCTCCGGTTTCCTCCACACTCCAAAGACGTGCAGGTTTAGAGTCACAGAGTCATAGAGTGATACAGTGTGGAACTACTTGAACTACTTGCTTAGATTTAGACTTTAGAGATACAGAGTAGAAACAGGCCTTTCGGCCCACCGTGTCAATAGACAATAGGTGCAGGAGGAGGCCATTCGGCCCTTCGAGCCAGCACCGCCATTCAATGTGATCATGGCTGATCATTCTCAATCAGTACCCCGTTCCTGCCTTCTCCCCATACCCCCTGACTCCGCTATCCTTAAGAGCTCTATCCAGCTCTCTCTTGAATGCATTCAGAGAATTGGCCTCCACTGCCTTCTGAGGCAGAGAATTCCACAGATTCACAACTCTCCGACTGAAAAAGTTTTTCCTCATCTCCGTTCTAAATGGCCTACCCTTATTCTTAAACTGTGGCCCCTTGTTCTGGACTCCCCAACATTGGGAACATGTTTCCTGCCTCTAACGTGTCCAACTCCTTAATAATCTTATACGTTTCGATAAGATCCCCTCTCATCCTTCTAAATTGCAGTGTATACAAGCTAGTCGCTCCAGTCTTTCAACATATGACAGTCTCGCCATTCCGGGAATTAACCTAGTAAACCTACGCTGCACACCCTCAATAGCAAGAATAGCTTTACCTTGCACTGAACGTTATTCCCTTATCCTGTATCTTGTACACTGTGGACGTTTCGATTGTAATCGTGTGTTGTCTTTCCGCTGACTGGTTAGCACGCAACAAAAGCTTCTCACTGTACCTCGGTACACGTGACAATACTCTACACAGAGGGTGGTGGGTGGCTGGAACTCACTGCCAGGTCAGGGGTGGTGGTGGGGGCCGATATGATAGTGGCGTTTAAGAGGCTTTTGGATGTGGAAATGGATCGCATGCAGGCAGAAAAAATTAGCCAAAACATGGCTTCTCTTCAGAGAGGGGTTCCCCCATCGTGTTGGTACAGAGACGGCAGCTTTTTCTCATTTAGTCGCCATTTGTCAGATGCAGAATGAGAGACATTCGAATTATGATGGGTTTTTAATTTTTCTTTTATAATTTTAGTTTAAAGATACGGCGCGCAAACAGGCCCTTCGGCCCACCGTGTCCGCGCCGACCAGCGATCCCCGCACACTAACACTATCCTACACACACTAGGGACAATTTTTACATTTATCAAAGCAAATTAACCTACAAACCTGCACGTCTTTGGAGTGTGGGAGGAAACCGAAGATCTCGGAGAAAACCCACGCAGGTCACGGGGAGAACGTACAAACTCCGTACAGACAGCGCCCGTAGTCGGGATGGAACCCGGGTCTCCGGCACTGTAACATAGAACCAAACCAACAGTCATGTTGCTATGTTTCTATGTTGTTAGAGTTGTCATGTTGCAGTTGTGTAAGACGTTGGTGAGACCACATTTAGAATATTGTGTTCAGTTCTGGGCACCATGTTATAGGAAGGATATTGTCAAGCTTGAAAGGGTTCAGAAAAGATTTACGAGGATGTTGCCAGGACTAGAGGGGTGTGAGCTACAGGGAGAGGTTGAGTAGGCTGTAGAACTCTATTCCATGGAGCGCAGGAGGATGAGGGGAGATCTTATAGAGGTGTACAAAATCATGAGAGGAATAGATCGGGTAGATGCACAGAGTCTCTTGCCCTGAGTAGGGGAATCGAGGACCAGAGGACATAGGTTCAAGGTGAAGGGGAAAAGATAAGAATCCGAGGATGATGGGTAGTATGGAACGAGCTGCCAGAGGAGGTAGTTGAGGCTGGGAGTATCCAACGTTTAAGAAACAGTTGGACAGGAACATGGATAGGACAGGTTTGGAGGGATATGGACCCAAGCGCAGGCAAGTGGGACTAGTGTAGCAGGGACATTGTTGGGCCGGTGTGGGTGGGTTGGGCCGAAGGGCTGTTTCCACACTGTATCACTCTATGACTCTATAACAGAGAAAATAGGTGCAGGAGTAGCCTATTTGGCCCTTCGAGCCAGCACCGCCATTCAATGTGATCATGGCTGATCATCCACAATCAGTACCCCGTTCCTGCTTTCTCCCCATATCCCTTGATTCTGATAGCCAAAGAACGAAATCTAACTCTCTCTGGAAAACATAATTCTAGAGTAAGGCAGCAACTCTACACCAACGGCACCATGATGCCCACTATGTTTATCTCGCCAATTCTTCGATAGGGGCATTTAAGAGGCTTTTGGATAGGCAAATGGATGTGCAGGGAAGGGAAGAATATGGATTCTGCACAGGCAGATAAAAGTTAGTCTTGACATCATGCTGGGCACAGGTAGTGTGGGCCGAAGGGCCTGTTCACAAGTTCATAAGTTTAGGAGAAAATTAAGCCATTCGGCCCATCGTGTCTACTCCGCCATTCAATCATGGCTAATCTATCTCTCCCTCCTAACCCCATTCTCCTGCCTTCTCCCCATAACCCCTGACACCGCACTAATCAAGAATTTTATCGATCTCTGCCTTAAAAGTATCCACTGACTTAGAAACATAGAAACATAGAGACATAGAAACATGGAGACATAGTAAGATAGAAAATAGGTGCAGGGGAGGCCATTCGGCCCTTCGAGCCAGCACCGCCATTCACTGTGATCATGGCTGATCATCCACAATCAGTACCCCGTTCCTGCCTTCTCCCCATACCCCTTGACACCGTTAGCCCTAAGAGCTAAATCTAGCTCTCTCTGAAAACATCCAGGGAATTGGCCTCCACTGCCTTCTGAGGCAGAGATTCCACAGATTCACAACTCTCTGGGTGAAAAGGTTTTTCCTCATCTCAGTCCTGAATGGCCTACCCTTATTCTTAAACTGTGTGACCCCTGGTTCTGGACACCCCCAACATTGGGAACATGTTTCCTGCATCTAGCCTGTCCAATCCCTTAAGAATGTTATGTGTTTCTATAAGATCCCCTCTCATCCTTCCAAATTCCAGTGAATATAAGGCCTATCGCTGGTCGGTGGGCCGAAGGGCCTGTTTCTGCGCTGTATCTCTAAACTAAGCTAATCCAAACTAAGGCAAACCGTGACTTAATTGTAGGGAATGATATTTCCACGGTTCCATTACAATCAGGGGATGCTTCCTTTCATTTATTCCCAGTTTGTGAAATTAGGAAACTCGTGATATTGCAGCACCTGTGGAGAACATGGATAGGTGACGTTTCACAGAGTGCTGGAGTAACTCAGTGGGTCAGGCAGCATCTCTGGAGAACATGGATAGGTGACGTTTCACAGAGTGCTGGAGTAACTCAGTGGGACAGGCAGCATCTCTGGAGAACATGGATAGGTGACGTTTCACAGAGTGCTGGAGTAACTCAGCGAGTCAGGCAGCATCTGTGGAGAACATGGATAGGTGACGTTTTGTGTTGAGACTAACTCTACTGCAGCGCGGTGGCGCAGCGGTAGAGTTGCTGCCTCACAGCGCCAGAGACCCGGGTTCCATCATGACCACGGAGAGAGAGAGAGAGAGAGATGCAGAGGTGGAGAGATGTTTTATAGAGGTGGAGAGCAGAGAGAGGGAGAGTGGGAGAGTTAGTGGTGATGTACGTATACTGGGAGAGAGGGGGAGGGAGTGGACACACATGTAGACGGAGAGAGAGTGAAAGACAAAGAGGGACGTAAAGAGACAATAGACAATAGACAATAGGTGCAGGAGGAGGCCATTCGGCCCTTTGAGCCAGAACCGCCATTCAATGTGATCATGGCTGATCATTCTCAATCAGTACCCCGTTCCTGCCTTCTCCACATACCCCCTGACTCCGCTATCCTTAAGAGCTCTATCTAGCTCTCCCTTGAATGCATTCAGAGAATTGGCCCCCACTGCCTTCTGAGGAGACACATGTATACAGGGTGAGATGGTGGGAAGGAGAGAGGTGGTGTGTTTAGAGAGAGAGAGAGAGAGAGAGAGAGAGAGAGTGAAATAAAGAGTAGGAGAGAGAGAGGTGATGAATGTACAGAGAGGGCGTCACGGTGGCGCAGCGGTAGAGTTGCTGCCTCACAGCGCCAGAGACCCGGGTTCCATCCTGACTACGGGTGCTGTCTGTACGGAGTTTGTACGTTCTCCCCATGACCTGCGTGAGTTTTCTCCGGGTGCTCCGGTTTCCTCCCTCAACTCCAAAGACGTGCAGGTTTGTAGGTTAATTGGCTTCGATAAAATCATAATTTGTCCCTAGTGTGTGTAGGATAGTGTTAGTGTACAGGGCTGTCACAGGTTGGTGCGGATGATATTCTTGCTATTGAGGGTGTGCAGCGTAGGTTTACTAGGTTAATTCCCGGAATGGCGGGACTGTCATATGTTGAAAGACTGGAGCGACTAGGCTTGTATACACTGGAATTTAGACGGATGAGAGGGGATCTTATCGAAACGTATAAGATTATTAAGGGGTTGGACACGTTAGAGGCAGGAAACATGTTCCCAATGTTGGGGGAGTCCAGAACCAGGGGCCACAGTTTAAGAATAAGGGGTAGGCCATTTAGAACTGAGATGAGGAAAAACTTTTTCAGTCAGAGAGTTGTGAATCTGTGGAATTCTCTGCCTCAGAAGGCAGTGGAGGCCAATTCTCTGAATGCATTCAAGAGAGAGCTGGATAGAGCTCTTAAGGATAGCGGAGTCAGGGGGTATGGGGAGAAGGCAGGAACGGGGTACTGATTGAGAATGATCAGCCATGATCACATTGAATGGCGGTGCTGGCTCGAAGGGCTGAATGGCCTCATCCTGCGCCTATTGTCTATTGACACGGTGGGCCGAAAAGCCTGTTTCTACTCTGTATCTCTAAAGTCTAAATCTAAGCAAGTATTTCAAGGAATTTATATCTGGAATTAGTGGGTACTCAGGAAAGAGTTACAGGCTATAACACAAATTAACTGATAAACAAGCATCTGCAGTTCCCTCTTTTAAAAAAAAATTCATTTATTTTATTGTCACCTGTACTGAGGTACAGTAAAAAGCTTTTTGTTGCGCGCTAACCAGTCAGCGGAAAGACTGTACATGATTACAATTGAGCCGTCCCCAGTGTACAGATACCAGAATAAAGGGAATAAAGTTTAGTGCAAGATTAAATCAAGTTAAGTCCGATTAAAGATAGTCCGAGGGTCTCCAATGAGGTAGATAGTAGTTCAGCACTGCTCTCTGGTTGTGGTAGGATGGTTCAGTTGCCTGATAACAGCTGGGAAGAAACTGTCCCTGAATCTGGAGGTGTGCGTTTTCACACTTCTGTACATCTTGCCCGATGGGAGAGGGGAGAAGAGGGAGTGGCCGGGGTGAGACTGGTCCTTGATGATGCTGCTGGCCTTGCCGAGGCAGCGTGAGGTGTAGATGGAGTCAATGGAAGGGAGGTTGGTTTGTGTGATGGTCTGGGCTGCGTTCATTATTCTACGCGATTTCTTGTGGTCTTGGATGGAACTGTTCCCAAACCGTGCTGTGATGCTTCCCGATAAAATGCTTTCTACGGCGCATCTGTAGAAGTTTGTGAGAGTCGTACTGGATACTGCTGAACATCCTTAGACTTTCAAGGAAGTAGAGGTACGGGTGTTTTCGACTGTAGGTTCAATGAGAGGAATAGATCGGGTAGACGCACACAGTCTCTTGCCCAGAGTAGGGGAATCGAGGACCTATGGACATAGGTTTAAGGTGAAGGGTGAAAGATATAATAGAACCTTGAGAGGTTACTTTTTCACACAGAGCGTGATGGGTGTATGGAACGATCTGTCGGAGGAGGTGGTGTTGTGGCAGGTACCATTGCAATGTTTAAGAAACATTTAGACAGGTAAGGGTCTCGACCCGAAACGTCACCCATTCCTTCTCTCCAGAGATGCTGCCTGTCCCGCTGAGTTACTCCAGCATTGTGTGTCTATTTTTGGTTCAAACCTGCATCTGCAGTTCCTTCGTACACATGGATAGGACAGGTTTATGGGCCAAACGCAGGCAGGTGGGATGAGTGTAGATGGGACATGTTGGTCAGTGTGGGCAAGTTGGGTCAATGGGCCTGTTTCCACGTTAACTCTATGACACTATGACTCTATAATGCTCTTGATCGGAAACATCACTGGTCCATGTTCTCCAGAGATACTTTGAGTTTGAGTTAGTTTATTGTCACGTCTACCGAGGTACAGTGAAAAGCTTTTGTTGCGTGCTAACCAGACAGCGGAAAGACAATACACGATTACAATCGAACCATTCACAGAGCACAGATACATGATAAGGGAATAACGTGAATATTGTTTACTGCAAGATAAGGTCCAATAAAGTCTGATTAAAGATAGTTTGAGGGTCTCCAGTCAGGTAGATAGTAGTTCAGCACTGCTCTCTGGTTGTGGTAGGATGGTTCAGTTGCCTGATAACAGCCGGGAAGAAACTGCCCCAGAATCTGGAGGTGTGCGTTTTCACACTTCTGTACCTCTTGCCCGATGGGAGAGGGGAGAAGAGGGAGTGGCCGGGGTGAGACTGGTCCTTGATGATGCTGCTGGCCTTGCCGAGGCAGCGTGAGGTGTAGATGGAGTCGATGGAAGGGAGGTTGGTTTGTGTGATGGTCTGGGCTGTGTCCACAATTCTCCATGGTCTTGGATGGAGCTGTTCCCAAACCAAGCTGTGATGCTGCCTAACACAGACACGAAATGCTGGAGTAACTCAGCGGGACAGGCAGCATCTCTGGAGAGAAGGAATGGGTGAGGTTCATCAGATCGAGAGCCAGGGGAAGGCGAGACACAAGAGATAAGGCAGTGTGAGGTTCTAGGTGCTGCCTGACCTACTGAGTTACTCCAGCACTTTGTGTCTCTCTAATATTTAATATTTCCATCTGGGGGAAAAGGTTCTGACTGCTCAGGTTCAGAAAGGTTCTGTCCCAGTTGCTGGACACTTTCATTCCCCTTCCCATTCCTACACTGATCTTTCTGTCCTCGGTCTCCTCCACTGTGATAGATGTTTCTTTTGTTTTGTTTTGTGTTGGTTTGTGATTGTGTGTGTTATTGCTTATTTATATTGGTCTTATTGTTGGACTGCGGGTGACGGAATTTCGGCCAAAAGACTTGTTTTTTTGGATGACAATAAAGACGATTCTGATTCTGATTCTGATTTTCTGATTTTCTGATTCTGATTCTGATTCTGATTCTGATTTTATGATTCTGATTTTCTGATTCTGATTCTGATTCTGATTTTATGATTCTGATTTTATGATTCTGATTCTGATTCTGATTTTCTGAATCTGATTCTGAGTCTGATTTTCTGATTCTGATTTTCTGATTTTCTGATTTTCTGATTTTCTGATTTTCTGATTTTCTGATTTTCTGATTTTCTGATTCTGATTTTCTGATTCTGATTTTCTGATTCTCATTCTGATTCTGATTCTGATTCTGATCCTGATTCTGTTGTGCCACTCGTAATGTGCGTGTGTGTTTTTTTCCCGCCCCCCCCCTTTATTTTGGGTCCCCCTCCCCCCTTCCCCCTCTCTCACAGGGATCGAGGTTCCACGCGTCGCGCCGGGAGAAATACGGGAACGTTTTCAAGACTCACCTCCTTGGCCGCCCCTTGATTCGGGTGACGGGCTCGGAGAACGTGCGTAAGATCCTGATGGGGGAACACACGCTGGTGAGCAGCCAATGGCCCAGGAGCACCAGGATGTTACTAGGCTCCACTAGCCTCATCAACTCCATCGGCGACATCCACCGCCACAAGAGGAAGGTCAGCACTTAAGATGGCGACGTGCACACATCCTCCTGTCCCCTTACCGAGCGCTCCCCCTCTCCCTTTCCTGCTTTTTTTCTCTGCTGCTTTCTACTGCAAACCGCCAACCGAGCTGGGCTATCTCAATAGACAACAGACAACAGGTGCAGGAGTAGGCCATTCGGCCCTTCGAGCCAGCACCGCCATTCAATGCGATCATGGCTATCACAAAATGCTGGAGTAACTCAGCGGGTCAGGCAGCATCTAGGAGAGAGAGAGAATGGGCGACGTTTCGGGTCGAGACCCTTCTTCAGTCTGAAGAAGGGTCTCGACCCGAAACGTCACCCATTCCCTCTCTCCTGAGATGCTGCCTGACCCGCTGAGTTACTCCAGCAATTTATGAATAAATACCTTCGATTTGTATCAGCATCTGCAGTTTTTTTCCTGCCGATTTAAAAGACGATTTAAAAGAGAAGATTGATTGTATCGCATGGTAGTAGATTATTTATTGGCGCAGCGGTAGAGTTGCTGCCTCACAGCGCCAGAGACCCGGGTTCCATCCCGACTACGGGTACTGTCTGCACGGAGTTTCTACGTTCTCCCCGTGACCTGCGTGGGTTTTCTCCGGGTGCTCCGGTTTCCTCCCACACTCCAAAGACGTGCAGGTTTGTGGGTTAATTGGCTTTGGTAATATTGTAAATTGTCCCTAGTGTGTGTAGGATAGTGTTAGTGTGCGGGGATCGCTGGTCGGCGCGGACCCGGTGGGCCGAAGGGTCTGTTTCCGCGCTGTATCTCTAAACTAGACTAAACTAAACTTCTTGCTCTTCTTTCGTATGTCAACCACAACAATCAAAAGTGGCAATTGGTGCTTCAGAGTACCGTAGTTGACACTTTGCTGCAAATTTTGCCCGTTCTGTAGAACTGCCCAGGGTGGACGACGACGACGTAAAGCACCTCCCACCCCAAACGAAACGAAACTAAACTAAACTAAACTAAAAGAGAACGCAAAGTGCCAGCACACTCCTGCCCTACAAGGGCCATGTCATGATTTATAGACAATAGACAATAGACAACAAGTGCAGGAGGAGGCCATTCGGCCCTTCGAGCCAGCACCGCTATTCAATGTGATCATGGCTGATCATTCTCAATCAGTACCCCGTTCCTGCCTTCTCCCCATACCCCCTGACTCCTCTATCCTTAAGAGCTCTATCCAGCCCTTCTAAATTCCAGTATTTCAGGTCGACCCGAATCCACCTCTTCCTTTTCACCAGAGATGGGAATTAGGGGAGGGCACCAGTAAATGGGGAATTAGGGGAGGGCACCAGTAAATGGGGAATTAGGGGAGGGCACCAGTAAATGGGGAATTAGGGGACGGCACCAGTAAATGGGGAATTAGGGGAGGGCACCAGTAAATGGGGAATTAGGGGAGGGCACCAGTAAATGGGGAATTAGGGGAGGGCACCAGTAAATGGGGAATTAGGGGAGAGACAATGGACAATAGACAATAGGTGCAGGAGGAGGCCATTCGGCCCTTCGAGTCTCACTAGGGCCCTGTACAACTGCAGAAGGACCTCTTTGCTCCTATACTCAACTCCTCTTGTTATGAAGGCCAACATTCCATTGGCTTTCTTCACTGCCTGCTGTACCTGCATGCTTCCTTTCAGTGACTGATGCATTAGGACACCCAGATCTCGTTGTACGTCCCCTTTTCCTAACTTGACACCATTCAGATAATAATCTGCCTTCCTATTCTTACCACCAAAGTGGATAACCTCACACTTATCCACATTAAACTGCATCTGCCATGCATCCGCCCACTCACACAACCTGTCCAAGTCACCCTGCAACCTCATAGCATCTTCCACACAGTTCACACTGCCACCCAGCTTTGTATCATCTGCAAATTTGCTAATGGTACTTTTAATCCCTTCATCCAAGTCAGAGAGCACCAGTAAATGGGGAAGAGACCCAGGTTCCATCCTAACTAGGATAAAAGGACATACCTTTAGTCAGGAGACGAGGATGAATTTCTTGAGAGGGTGGTGAATCTGTGGAATTCATTGTCACGGACGGCTGTGGAGGCCAAGTCAGTCGGTAATTTTAAGGCGGAGATTTATGATCAGTGCGGGTGTCAGGGGTTATGGGGAGAAGGCAGGAGAATGGGGTTAGGAGGGAGAGATGGATCAGCCATGATTGAATGGCGGAGTAGACTTGATGGGCCAAATGGCCTAATTCTGCTCCCCGAACTTATGAACTCACTGGTCAACATTGGGTTATGCTTCCATGTACAAGGAAAGTTAGAACTGTACAGCACATGGTGGATCGGGAGCACGTGGCCGTTGGCTGAGTGAGGTCACGTGGGGCGCGGGGCGGTGACGTCACCCTCTGTCCCTTATTCGGGAGGAGAAAGTTGGCAAACCTTAGTAGGGGGCCAAATGCAAACCAAAGGGACTAGTTAAGTATGACAATTGATCGTGTTATTTTGTGCATTGTGAGCAGTTTTGGGCCCCATATCTGAGGAAGGATCTGCTGGCTCTGGAGAGGGTCCAGAGGAGGTTTACGAGAATGATCCCAGGAATGAGTGGGTTAACGTACGATGAGCATTTGTCAGCACTGGGCCTGTACTCGCTGGAGTTTAGAAGGATGAGGGGGGACCTCATTGAAACTTGGAGGCCTGGATAGAGTGGATGTGGAGAGGATGTTTCCACTAGTGGGAGAGTCTAGAACCAGAGGTCACGGCCTCAGAATTAAAGGATGTACCTTTAGAAAGGAGACGAGGAGGAATTTCTTCAGTCAGAGGGCGGTGAATCTGTGGAATTCTTTGCCACAGAAGGCTGTGGAGGCCAAGTCAGTGGATGTTTTTAAGGCGGAGATTGACAGATTCTTGATTAGTGCGGTTGTCAGGAGTTATGGGGAGAAGGCAGGAGAATGGGGTTGAGAGGGAGAGAGAGATCAGCCATGATTGAATGGTGGAGTAGACTTGACGGGCCAAATGGACGATGGACGAACCTCTGAACTTCTGATCGGGATGGACAAGTTGGGCCGAAGGGCCTTTTTCTCTGCTGCACGGCTCTGCAAGCCCCTGCACTGTTGCTTTCCCTGTCGGGCTGCAGTGTTGCAGAAGTTGCTGCAGGGGATGCAGTAATAACACATAACACAGGGGGAGCTGTTGATCCATTGAGTTGAACTTTCAACCATAAAGTCGTAGAAAATATACTATGTACATTCATGATTTGGACGAGGGGATCGAAGGCTTTGTGGCCACGTTTGCAGATGATACGAAAATAGGTGGAAGGGCAGGCAGTGCAGAGAAAGCAGAGACTCTGCAGAAGGACGTGGCCAGGTTGGGAGAGTGGGCAGAGAAGTGGCAGATGGAATATAGTGTAGCAAAGTGTGGAGTCGAGCATTTTGGTCATAGGACTAAAGGCGTAGACTGCTTTCCAAATGGGGAGAGAATCCAGAAATCGGAGGTGCAAAGGGACTTGGGAATGTTGGTGCAGGACTCCCAACAAGTTCATCTGCAAGTCGAATCGAAAGCAAACTCTACTCATTTATTTCCAGAGGGCTTGTATACAAAAACAGGGATGTAATGCTGAGGCTCTATAAGGCGCTGGTCAGGCCACATTTGGAATATTGTGAGCAATTTTGGGCCCCATAGCTGAGGAAGGATGTGCTGGACCTGGAGAGGGTCCAGAGGAGGTTTACAAGAATGATCCCAGGAATGAGTGGGTTAACATATGATGAACGTTTGTCGGCACTGGGCCTGTACTCGCTGGAGTTTAGAAGGATGAGGGGGGACCTCATTGAAACGTACAGAATAGTGAAAGGCCTGGATTGAGTGGATGTAGAGAGGATGTTTCCACTAGTGGGAGAGTCTAGGACTAGAGGTCACAGCCTCAGAATTAAAGGATGTTCTTTTTTACGAAGGAGATGAGGAGGAATTTCTTTAGTCAGAGGGTGGTGAATCTGTGGGATTCTTTGCCATAGAAGGCTGTGGAGGCCAAGTCAGTGGATATTTTTAAGGCAGAGATAGATAGATTCTTGATCAGTACGGGTGTCAGGGGTTATGGGGAGAAGGCAGGAGAATGGGATTAGGAGGGAGAGATAGATCAGCCATGATTGAATGGCGGAGTGAACTTGATGCGCCAAATGGCCCAGTCCTTTCATAATTTTATACGTCTAAGCATTTGCCTACCAAACCCCTCCCCCCCTCCCCCTACACCCGTAAACATGTATGCTTTAGTCAGAGAGCCCTGGAGTCTCACAGAGTTTGTTGCCCAGAGTAAGGGAATCCACACCTTCACCATTCCATGTGTGGATGGTGCATGCTGGTCGGCATTGGCAAGGTGGGCCAAAGGGCTTGTCTCCGTGCTAGTTTGTTAGTGATTCCACGAGATGGTTTAGACAATAGACAATAGACAATAGGTGCAGGAGGAGGCCATTCGGCCCTTTAAGCCAGCACCGCCATTCAATGTGATCATGGCTGATCATTCTCAATCAGTACCCCGTTCCTGCCTTCTCCCCATACCCCCTGACTCCGCTATCCTTAAGAGCTTTATCTAGCTCTCTCTTAAAAGCATCCAGAGAATTGGCCTCCACTGCCTTCTGAGGCAGAGAATCCCACAGATTCACAACTCTCTGACTGAAAAGGTTTTTCCTCATCTCCGTTCTAAATGGCCTACCCCTTATTCTTAAACTGTGGCCTCTGGTTCTGGACTCCCCCAACATTGGGAACACGTTTCCTGCCTCTAACGTGTCCAATCCCTTAATAATCTTATATGTTTCAATAAGATCCTCTCTCATCCTTCTAAATTCCAGTGTATACAAGCCCAGTCGCTCCAGTCTTTCAGCATACGACAGTCCCGCCATTCCTGGAATTAACCTCGTGAATCAATAGACAATAGACAACAGGTGCAGGAGGAGGCCATTCGGCCCTTCGAGCCAGCACCGCCATTCAATGTGATCATGGAGATCTCTGTGACTCTGTGTCTCTGTGACTCTGTGTCTCTGTGTCTCTGTGTCTGTGACTCTGTGTCTCTATCGCTCTGTGTCTCTGTGTCTCTGTGTCTCTGTGTCTCTGTGTCTGTGTCTCTGTGTCTCTGTGTCTCTGTGTCCCTGTGTCTCTGTGTCTCTGTGTCCCTGTGTCTCTGTGACTGTGTCTCTGTGTCTCTGTGTCTCTGTGTCCCTGTGTCTCTGTGTCTCTGTGTCTGGGTGACTCTCTGTGTCTCTGTGTCTCTGTGTCTCTGTGTCTCTGTGTCTCTGTGTCTCTGTGTCTCTGTGTCCCTGTGTCCCTGTGTCTCTGTGTCTCTGTGTCTGGGTGACTCTCTGTGTCTCTGTGTCTCTGTGTCTCTGTGTCTGGGTGACTCTCTGTGTCTCTGTGTCTCTGTGTCTCTGTGTCTCTGTGTCTCTGTGTCTGGGTGACTCTCTGTGTCTCTGTGTCTCTGTGTCTCTATGACTCCGTGACCCTGTAGCTACATGACCAAGGCTCGTTGTTTGCCTGCACATGCAGATATTTTCCAGGGTGTTCAGCCACGATGCGTTGGAGTGCTACCTGCCCAAGATCCAGCAGGCTATCCAGGACGGCATCAGAGAGTGGAGCAGCAGTGGCGAGCCCATCATCGTCTACCAGCAGACCAAGAAGCTCACCTTCCGCATCGCCGTGCGGGTCCTGCTGGGCTTCCGCGTCTCCGAGGAGGACCTCGACCTGCTGTCCCAGAGCTTCGAGCAACTGGTGGCCAACCTGTTCTCCTTGCCACTGGACTTCCCCTTCAGCGGCTACAGAAAGGTAGGCTCAGGATAACTCAGGATGATTTTGGATTTTGGAGAAGGCAGGAATGGGTTACTGATTGTGAATGATCAGCCATGATCACATTGAATGGTGGTGCTGGCTCGAAGGGCCGAATGGCCTCCTCCTGCACCTATTGTCTATTGTCTATTGACTAGTGGGTGTTAGCTACAGGGAGAGGTTGAGCAGGCTGGGTCTCTATTCCTTGGAGCGCAGGAGGATGAGGGGTGATCTTATAGAGGTGTACAAAATCATGAGAGGAATAGATCGGGTAGATGCACAGAGTCTCTTGCCCAGAGTAGGGGAATCGAGGACCAGAGGACATAGGTTCAAGGTGAAGGGGAAAAGATTTAATAGGAATCTGAGGGATAACTTTTTCACACAGAGGGTGGTGGGTGTATGGAACGAGCTGCCAGAGGAGGTAGTTGAGGCTGGGACTATCCCATCGTTTAAGAAACAGTTAGACAGGTGCATGGATAGGACAGGTTTGGAGGGATATGGACCAAGCGCAGGCAAGTGGGACTAGTGTAGCTGGGACATTGTTGGGTTAGTGTGGGAGAGTTGGGCCTATTGTCTATTGTATCACTCTATGACTATAATTAAAATACGTTCTTTTCTGTAGATGAGGTGGTTTCTTTAGTCAGAGGGTGGTGAATCTGTGGAATTCTTTGCCACAGAAGGCTGTGGAGGCCAAGTCAGTGGATATATTTAAGGCAGAGATGGATAGTACGGGTGTCGGGGATTATGGGGGAGAATGGGGTTAGGAGGGAGAGAGAGATCAGCCATGATTGAATGGCGGAGTAGACTTGGTGGGCCGAGTGGCCTAATTGTACTCTTATTCCTTATGTCTTATGACCTTACAAGCTCCCTCACCCCCTCCCTCCTAGTCCCAGCGCCCCGTGTCACAGACCGCATCCCCACTGATGCTGCAGAAGGGCCTCGACTCGAAACGTCACCCACTCTTTCTCTCCAGAGATGCTGCCTGTCTCACTGAGTTACTCCGGCACTCTGTGTCTGTTCCCACTGATGTTAATCCAGCTCACTCATTGATCCCTCAGTAGAGTCACAGAGTCACACAGTGTGGAAACAGGCCCTTCGGCCCAACCTCCCACACCGAACATCCACACTCGCCCTACCTGCCTGCGCTTGGCCCGTATCCCTCCAAACCTGTCCAATCCATGTACCTGCCCAAATGTTTCTTAAACGTCGGGATCGTCCCTGCCTCAACTACCTCCTCCGGCAGTTCATTCCATGCACCCACCACCTTTTGTGTAAGAAATGTCTCTATCCTCACCTTAAACCTACAGTATATCCTCTGGTCCACGATTCCCCTACTCTGGGCAGGAGACTCTGTGCGTCTACCCGATCTGTTCCTCTCGTGATTATTTGCACCTCTATAAGATCACCCCTTATCCTCCTGCGCTCTAAGAAACGTAGGAGGAAACTCTCTCACACCCTCTCTCAGTGACCTGGCATTGTCTCACTGACTGTGTCCCCACGACTTAATCCAATGTCCCACAATAGCCCCTCTCCCTAGGGTTGCCAACTATCTCACTCCCAAATAAGGGACAAGGTGACGTCACCGCCCCGCGCCCTACTTGACCTCACCCAGCCAGCGGCCACGTGCTCCCGCTCCACCAATGGCGGCCGCCCGGGCTGGGAGGCGTGTCGGTACACAATCTCCATTAGGGGGCGCACTACACTGTCCGGGCCTACACTGCCTGGGCCGACATCGCCCCCCGGGCCTACATGTCCGGGGCATACGTGTTCAGGGCCGTCCGGGCCTAATACGGGACAAGGGCGGTCCCGTAAAGGACAAATTAATTTACCCCAAAATACGGGATGTCCCGACTAATACGGGACAGTTGGCAACCCTACCTCTCCCCCCAGCACGGTGTCTGTTTTAGTTTAGTTTAGAGGGGAATTCAAGTGTTTGACAACCGGGAGATCAGGTCGGTCGAAAGTGTGCACCTGCACCTCCTCCAACCTCATCTACTGTATGCATTGTTCAAGGTGTGGACTCTTATACATCGGCGAGACCAAACGATGTCTGGGCGATCGTTTGGCTGAACACCTTCGCTCAGTCCGCCTGGACCTACCTGATCTCCCGGTTGCCAAACACATTAATTCCCCATCCCCCTCCCATTCCCACACTGACCTTTCTGTCCTGGGCCTCCTCCATTGTCAGAGTGAGGCCCAGCGCAAATTGCAGGAACAGCACCTCATATTTCGCTTGGGCAGCTTACACCCCAACAGTTTATTATTGATTTTGTTGATTGAATATTGATTTCTCTAACTTCAAGTAACCCTTGCATCCCCTCTCTCTCCGTCCCTCCCACACCCAAGTGGTTGTACTAGGTTCAAAGTCATCTTGTTGAGTCTCATTGTCTGTAACTCACTTTCACCTAGCCCACAGCTAACAATGGCCTGTCTCCTTTATCATCCCGGCCACTCCCTCTTCTCCCCTCTCCCATCAGGCAAGAGGTACAGAAGTGTGAAAACGCACACCTCCAGATTCTGGGGCAGTTTCTTCCCGGCTGTTATCAGGCAACTGAACCATCCTACCACAACCAGAGAGCAGTGCTGAACTACTATCTACCTCATTGGTGACCCTCGGACTATCTTTGATCGAACTTTACTGGCTTTACCTTGCACTAAACATTATTCCCTTGCCGTCTCTACATGCTGTGAATGGTTCGAATGTAATCAAGTGGTGAGCAGAAAGTAACAACAGCAAAGGGCCTTAGAACATATCAGGGAAAGAGGTGCTTGTTAGAGGGAGTGCAGGAAAATCACATTGAGAAGTACTTCTTGAGAGGTTAGTCAAGTCAGTTGAGCGAAGTCCAGCAAAGGGTAAAAAAACGGTGGCGCAGCGGTAGAGTTGCTGCATTACAGCGAATGCAGCGCCGGAGACCCGGGTTCCATCCCGACTACGGGCGCTGTCTGTACGGAGTTTGTACGTTCTCCCCGTGACCTGCGTGGGTTTTCTCCGAGATCTTCGGTTTCCTCCCACACTCCAAACACGTGCAGGTTTGCAGGTTAATTGGCTTGGTAACGGTAACAATTGCCCCCAGTGCGTATAGGATAGTGTTAATGTGTGGGGATCGCTGGTCATAGAAACATAGAAAATAGGCGCAGGAGGAGGCCATTTGGTCCTTCGAGCCTCTACACACCGCCATTCATTGTGATCATGGCTGATCGTCCACAATCAGTAACCCGTGCCTGCCTTCTCCCCATATCCCTTAATTTCTCTAGCCCCTAGAGCTCTATCTAACTCTCTTTTAAATTCATCCAGTGAATTGGCCTCCACTGCCCTCTATGGCAGAGAATTCCACAAATTCACAACTCTCTGGGTGAAAAGGTTTCTTCTCACCTCAGTCTGTCGGCACAGACTCGGTGGGCCGAAGGGCATGTTTCCGCGCTGTATCTCTAAACGACGATGGGAGAGTTTGTCCGCCAATATGGTGCGGACAGCTTTGGTGTTATTGAGAAAACGAAGGTGCAGGTTCCGCAGGTGGTTAGATCGAGACGGGAGAGAGAGAGAGAGAGAGAGAGAGAGAGAGAGAGATTAGTGAAGGAGAGGAGACAGTTGAGAAAGCAGTGGAGAAAGGCTACAGTCGATGTGAGAGAGGGGAATTAATGTTTTGCAAGAAGAGTTAAGAGATCGGTCAGCAATATTGAGGAGGGGAGACCACCTTAGGAGGAAGAGAAAGAAGAAGCAGCTAGTCAGGTCAGCATTTTGCAGGCAGCCATTTAAAGTTGTTAAAAGAAAGCTTAGTCAGGAAAATAAGTGGAAAGCTCAAAGCTTCAAAGGAAGTGTGAGAGGAATGTTTAAAAAGGTCATACTCGGATCCAGAAAAGAAAAGGGGAAAGGGTTTCCCTCCAGATGTACCACCCTGGTCCGGTATTAGGCCCTGGGGGGGGGGCGCTGTAGGCCCGGACGCTGTAGGCCCGGACGCTGTAGGCCCGGACGCTGTAGGCCCGGACTGTGTAGGCCCGGACTGTGTAGGCCCGGTCAGTGTAGGCCCGGACAGTGTAGGCCCGGACAGTGTAGGCCCGGACGCTGTAGGCCCGGACTGTGTAGGCCCGGACTGTGTAGGCCCGGTCAGTGTAGGCCCAGTCAGTGGACTGCACAGTGTAGGCCCGGACAGTGTAGGCCCGGACAGTGTAGGCCCGGACAGTGTAGGTCTGGACAGTGTAGGCCTGGAGGCCCGGGTGCCGCCTAATGGAGGTTGCGTAGCAACCCGCCTCCCGGCCCGGGCGGCCGCCATTGGTGGAGCGAGAGCACGTGGCCGCTGGCTGGGTGAGGTCACGTGGGGCGCGGGGCAGTGACATCACCTTGTCCCTTATTTGGGAGTGAGATAGTTGGCTGCCCTTGCTCAACGTGACCACCACCCCATGCTCCACGTGACCTCACCCAGTCAGCAGCCACGCGCTCCCGCTCCACCAATGGCGACTGCCCGGGCCGGGAGGTGGGTTGCTATGCAACCTCCGTTGGCAGCAATCAGGCCTCCGGGCCTACACTGTCCGGGCCTACAGTGTCCGGGTCTACAGCGCCCCCCCGGGCCTAATATGGGACAAGGGCGGTCCCCTTGATTGGTCCCCGTGCCTGCCTTCTCCCCATATCCCTTGATTCCGTTAGCCCCTAGAGCTCTATCTAACTCTCTCTTAAATCCATCCAGTGAATTGGCCTCCACTGCCCTCTATGGCAGAGAGTTCCACAAATTCACAACTCTCTGGGTGAAAAAGTTTATTCTCACCTTAGTTTAAAATGGCCTCCCCTTTATTCTTAGACTGCGTGGCCCCTGGTTCTGGACTCCCCCAACATTGGGAACATTTTTCCTGCATCGAGCTTGTCCAGTCCTTTTATAATTTTATAATTCCTGGCGTCTCTCCCCGCCGACGACCCAGAGCGATGCTCTAAAATCACTCACTCCAACCATTGTAAATGCTAACGAAGAATAGACAATAGACAATAGGTGCAGGAGGAGACCATTCGGCCCTTCGAGCCAGCACCGCCATTCAATGTGATCATGGCTGATCATTCTCAATCAGTACCCCGTTCCTGCCTTCTCCCCATATCCCCTGACTCCGCTATCCTTAAGAGCTCTATCCAGCTCTCTCTTGAATGCATTCAGAGAATTGGCCTCCACTGCCTTCTGAGGCAGAGAATTCCACAGATTCACAACTCTCTGACTGAAAAAGTTTTTCCTCATCTCAGTTCTAAATGGCCTACCCGTTATTCTTAAAATGTGGCCCCTTGTTCTGGACTCCCCCAACATTGGGAACATGTTTCCTGCCTCTAACGTGTCCAACCCCTTAATAATCTAACCCCTAAATAGTGCACCTTGCCATAATGCCCATCCCCAGTCTCTGCCATGCTGTTGTAAAGTCTGCTGTACTAAAACTCATTCGGACATCTTGGAAATATGCTTTCACTAAATTTACTATTGATCCAGGAACTCTAAAGTAATCAAAAGCACTCCAAATAAGACTATGTGGCACAAATCCACAAACTCATTTGGCAGGTCCAAAAACACTACACGCAAATCTCTTATCTCGAGCTTGGTTGTCTGAATCTCGTGACATATTACACTAACGTGTTCTAAGTAGGGTTGCCAACTGTCCCATATTAGCCGGGACATCCCGTAGTTTGGGCTAAATTGGAATGTCCCGCCCTTGTCCCATATTGTGGTCATGGCTGATCATCCACAATCAGTAACCCATGCCTGCCTTCTCCCCATATCCCTTGGTTCCACTAGCCCCTAGAGCTCTATCTAACTCTCTCTTAAATCCATCCAGTGATTTGGCCTCCACTGCCCCCTGTGAAAAATGTTCCCAATATGATCATAGCTGATCATCCAACTCAGTATCCTGTACCTGCCTTCTCTCCATACCCCCTGATCCCTTTAGCCACAAGGGCCACATCTAACTCCCTCTTAAATATAGCCAATGAACTGGCCTCAACTACCTTCTGTGGCAGAGAATTCCACAGATTCACCACTCTCTGTGTGAAAAAAAACGTTCTCATCTCGGTCCTAAAAGAGATTCCACAAATTCACAACTCTCTGGGTGAAAAAGTTCCTTCTCACCTCAGTTTAAAATGGCCTCCCTTTTATTCTAAGACTGCGTGGCCCCTGGTTCTGGACTCCCCCAATATTAGGAACATTTTTCCTGCATCTAGCTTGTCCAGTCGTTTTATAATTTTAAACGTCTCTATAAGATCCCCTCTCATCCTTCTAAACTCCAGTGAATACAAGCCTAGTCTTTTCAATCTTTACTCATATGACAGTCCCGCCATCCCAGGGATCAATCTCGTGAACCTACGCTGCACTGCCTCAATTACAAGGATGTCCTTCCTCAAATTAGGAGACCAAAGTTGGTGCATTCAGTTTGATAATACTTGGTTTTCTTGGTTGAGCGCTTATCATGGAGTTACAGCACACGGGGATCTTATAGAAACTTACAAAATTCTTAAGGGGTTGGACAGGCTAGATACAGGAAGATTGTTCCCGATGTTGGGGAAGTCCAGAACAAGGGGGTCACAGTTTAAGGATGAGGGGGAAGACTTTTAGGACCGAGATGAGAAAGTATTTTTTCACACAGAGAGTGGTGAATCTGTGGAATTCTCTGCCACAGAAGGTAGTTGAGGCCAGTTCATTGGCTATATTTAAGAGGGAGTTAGATGTGGCCCTTGTGGCTAAAGGGATCAGAGGGTATGGAGAGAAGGCAGGTACGGGATACTGAGCTGGATGATCAGCCATGATCATATTGAATGGCGGTGCAGGCTCGAAGGGCCGAATGGCCTCCTCCTGCACCTACTTTCTATGTTTCTATGTTTCTATTTTGTTTTTTTAAATGTAATTTACGAATTGTCTTTCCGCTGACTGGTTAGCACGCAACAAAAAGCTTTTCACTGTAACCGGACGGTAAAGTGAACTGTAAATGGCCCTGTGTTCTAAACGGTCTGGCCTTCCTTGCAGGGGATGCGTGCTCGAGACAACCTCTACAAGTACCTGGAGAAGGCCATCAGCGAGAAGCTGCAGAGCAAACAGGACAAGGATTACGCGGATGCTTTGGACATCCTGATCGACAGTGCCCGGGAACAGGGCAAGGAACTCAGCATGCAAGAGCTGAAGGTAAGGGGTGCACACAAAATGCTGGAGTAACTCAGCGGGTCAGGCAGCATCTCTGGAGAACATGGATAGGTGACGTTTCACAGTGCTGGAGTAACTCAGCAGGTCAGGCAGCATCTCTGGAGAACATGGATAGGTGACGTTTCACAAGGTGCTGGAGTAACTCAGCGCGTCAGGCAGCATCTCTGGAGAACATGGATAGGTGACGTTTCGGGCCGACACCCTTCTTCAGATGGGGAGCGGGCAGGAGAATGGGGTTAGGAGGGAGAGATAGATCAGCCATGATTGAATAAGAAAATAACTGCAGATGCTGGTTCAAATCGAAGGTATTTATTCACAAAATGCTGGAGTAACTCAGCAGGTCAGGCAGCATCTCAGGAGAGAAGGAATGGGTGACGTTTCGGGTCGAGACCCTTCTTTAGACTAATGTCAGGTGGGGCGGGACAAAGGAAGGATATAGGTGGAGACAGGAAGATAGAGGGAGATCTGGGAAGGAGGAGGGGAAGAGAGGGACAGAGGAACTATCTAAAGTTGGAGAAGTCAATGTTGATACCACTGGGCTGCAAACTGCCCAGGCGAAATATGAGATGCTGTTCCTCCAATTTCCGGTGGGCCATGATTGAATGGCGGAGTAGACTTGATGGGCCGAATGGCCTAATTCTGCTCCTATTCCTTATGAGCTTATGACCTAATGAACAAGGTTTAAGATGAAGGGGAACATTTTTAATAGGAACCTTTTCACACTCAAACCGAAGGTATTTATTCACAAAATGCTGGAGTAACTCAGCAGGTCAGGCAGCATCTCAGGATGCTGAGCACTCGTGAGATGCTGCCTGACCTGCTGAGATACTCCAGCATTTTGTGAATAAATACCTTCGATTTGTACCAGTATCTGCAGTTATATTCTTATATTTTCATACTCAAAGGGTGGTGGGTGCATGGAACAAGCTGCCAGAGGATGTGGTTGAGGCTGGGACAATCCCAACGTTTAAGAAATGGTTAGACAGATACCTGGATAGGACAGGTTTGGAGGGATATGGGCGAAATGCAGGCAGGTGGGACTAGTGTAGATGGGACATGTTGGCCAGTGTGGGTAGGTTGGGCTGAAGGGCCTGTTTCCACACTGTATCACTCCACGACTGATGGACAATAGGTGCAGGAGGAGGCCATTCGGCCCTTCGAGCAAGCACCATGTGATCATGGCTGATCATTCTCAATCAGTACCCCGTTCCTGCCTTCTCCCCATACCCCCTGACTCCGCTGTCCTTAAGAGCTCTATCTAGCTCTCTCTTGAATGCATTCAGAGAATTGGCCTCCACTGCCTTCTGAGGCAGAGAATTCCACAGATTCACAACTCTCCGACTGAAAATGTGGGGGCTGAAAGGCCTGTTCCTGTGCCGTGCCGTTCAATGGTCTGTGCTAGCACGAACACTGTGGGCCAAAGGGCCTGTGTCGCTGTGTGCTCCAGGTACCTGATCTCTACAAGGCGCTGGTCAGGCCGTATTTGGAACATTGTGAGCAGATTTGGGCCCCGTATCTGAGGAAGGATGTGCTGGCTCTGGAGAGGGTCCAGAGGAGGTTTACAAGAATGATCCCAGGAATGAGTGGGTTAACATATGATGAGCGTTTGTCGGCACTGGGCCTGCACTCGCTGGAGTTGAGAAGGATGAGGGGGGACCTCATTGAAACGTACAGAACAGTGAAAGGCCTGGATAGAGTGGATGTGGAGAGGATGTTTCCACTGGTGGGAGAGTCTAGGACCAGAGGGCACGGCCTAAGAATTAAAGGAGGTTCCTTTAGGAAGGAGATGAGGAGGAATGTCTTCAGTCAGAGGGTGGTGAATCTGTGGAATTCTTTGCCGCAGAAGGCTGTGGAGGCCAAGTCAGTGGATATATTTAAGGCAGAGATTGATAGATTCTTGATTAGTACGGGTGTCAGAGAGAGCTAGATAGAGCTCTTAAAGATAGCGGAGTCGTGGGGTATTGGGAGAGGGCAGGAACGGAGTACTGATTGAGAATGATCAGCCATGATCACTGGGCGGCACGGGGATCGCTGGGCGGCACGGACTTGGTGGGCCGAAAAGGCCTGTTTCCGGCTGTTTCCGGCTGTATATATATGATATGATATGATATGATCATATTGAATGGTGGTGCTGGCTCGAAGGGCCGAATGGCCTCCTCCTGCACCTATTTTCTATGTTTAAACAATGAACTTTGAGCTGAAGCATCTCCGGTTCTCTCCCCCCCCCCCCCCCCACAGGAGTCCACGGTGGAGCTGATCTTCGCTGCCTTTGCCACCACATCCAGTGCCAGCACCTCGCTCATCCTGCAGTTGCTGCAGCACCCAGCCGTGCTGGAGAAACTGCGACACGAACTGCGGGCTAACGGCATCCTGCAGCACGGCTGCAAATGCGACGAGAGGCCCAGCATGGCCACCGTGGGCCGCCTCAGCTACCTAAACTGTGTCATCAAGGAGGTGCTGAGGCTGCTGCCCCCCGTGTCAGGGGGCTACCGCACCGCCCTGCAGACCTTCGAGCTGGACGTAAGTGTCTCTGATCACCTCACATGTTCCCCCATCCCTGCTAACTACCGCACCGCCCTTCAGACCTTCGAGCTGGACGTAAGTGTCTCTGATCACCTCACATGTTCCCCCATCCCCCGTCTCTGCTAACTACCGCACCGCCCTTCAGACCTTCGAGCCGGACGTAAGTCCAAATTTGCAGACGACACAAAGCTAGGTGGCAGTGTGAACTGTGAGGAAGATGCTATGAGGTTGCAGGGTGACTTGGACAGGTTGTGTGAGTGGGCGGATGCATGGCAGATGCAGTTTAATGTGGATAAGTGTGAGGTTATCCACTTTGGTGGTAAGAATAGGAAGGCAGATTATTATCTGAATCGTGTCAAGTTAGGAAAAGGGGACGTACAACGAGATCTGGGTGCCCTAGTGCATCAGTCACTGAAAGGAAGCATGCAGGTACAGCAGGCAGTGAAGAAAGCCAATGGAATGTTGGCCTTCATGACAAGAGGAGTTGAGTATCGGAGCAAAGAGGTCCTTCTGCAGTTGTACAGGGCCCTAGTGAGACCACACCTGGAGTACTGTGTGCAGTTTTCGTCTCCAAATTTGAGGAAGGATATTCTTGCTATTGAGGGCGTGCAGCGTAGGTTTACTAGGTTAATTCCTGGGATGGTGGGACTGTCATATGAGGAAAGATTGGAAAGACTGGGCTTGCATTCACTGGAGTTTAGAAGGATGAGAGGGGATCTAAAAGAAACATATGAAATTATAAAAGGACTGGATAAGCTAGATGCAGGAAAAATGTTCCCAATGTTGGGCGAGTCCAGAACCAGGAGCCACACAGTCTAAGAATAAAGGGGAGGCCATTTAAAACTGAGATGAGAAAAAACTTTTTCACCCAGAGAGTTGTGAATTTGTGGAATTCTCTGCCACAGAGGGCAGTGGAGGCCAATTCAATGGGTGAATTTAAAAGAGAGTTAGATAGAGCTCTAGGGGCTAGTGGAATCAAGGGATATGGGGAGAAGGCAGGCACGGGTTACTGATTGTGGATGATCAGCCATGATCACAATGAATGGCGGTGCTGGCTCGAAGGGCCGAACGGCCTCCTCCTGCACCTATTTTCTATGTTTCTATGTATGTAGGTTAATCGGCTTGGTAAATGTAAAAGGTGTCCCTAGTGGGTGTAGGATGGTTAGATTTAGATTTTAGATTTAGAGATACAGCGTGGAAACAGGCCCTTCGGCCCACCGAGTCCGCACCGCCCAGCGATCCCCGCACACTAACACTATCCTACACACACTAGGGACAATTTTTACATTTACCCAGTCAATTAACCTACAAACCTGCACATCTTTGGAGTGTGGGAGAAAACCAAAGATCTTGGAGAAAACCCACGCAGGTCACGGGGAGAACGTACAAACTCCGTGCAGACGGCGCCCGTAGTCAGGATCGAACCTGGGTCTCTGGCGCTGCATTCGCTGTAAGGCAGCAACTCTACCACTGCACCACCGTGCCGCCCTAGTGCGTTAATGTGCGGGGATCGCTGGTCGGCGCGGGCCCGGGGGGCCGAAAGGCTCGATGCTGGGGCCACGACCTGTTTCCGCGCTGCATCTCTAAACTGAAGCTGATCATTCATTGATAATGATTGATATCCCGAGGCGATGGGTGAACTTTTCCCTTTGTGTTGTGTTTCCCAATTGCAGGGCTGCCAGATCCCCAAAGGGTGGAGCGTTCTGTACAGCATCCGGGACACGCACGACACGGCCCCCGTCTTCGCGAACGTCGGCGTCTTCGACCCCGACCGCTTCGGGGAGGAGCGGGACGAGGACAAGAGCGTGCGCTTCAGTTACATCCCCTTCGGCGGAGGCGTGAGGAGCTGCCTGGGCAAGGAGCTGGCCAAGCTGATCCTGAAGGTCCTGGCCATGGAGCTCGGCAGCAGCAGCCGCTTCGAGCTGGCCACCAGGACGTTCCCTCGCATGTTGACCGTGCCCGTGGTCCATCCCATGGATGGCCTGAAGGTCAGATTCTACGGACTGGACTCCAACCAGAACGAGATCGACCCGGCTTCCGAAACTCTGCTGGGCTCCACCGTGTAGCCCACAGCCCCCTCCTTCCTCCCCCACTCACCACACCCCCTACACCCCACCCTGACCCCCAACCCAAAACACAAAGCCCACCGGACTCGGGCACACCCCTCGACTAAACAACATCCAAACCTGAACCAGCCCGACGACCGTCTTCCACGTTGGTCCACGCGTCGGGCGAGAACGGAGAACACCTTGGGTTGAACGGAGAGAATTCTCGGAGAGAAATGGAAGAGGGAGAGAGCGAGAGAGAGAGAGTCGGAGAAGGATACGTCCACCGGAAAGGTTCGCTCTTCGTGAACGATGGAAAACCAGAGACAGTTCTTTCAATTAAAAAAAAACCACATATATATCCTGCATTCCTACTTAAAATATATATGTATAAACCTGTTCTGAGTAACATTTCTAGGTTTGTAACTTGATCTAGCAATTGCAACAAAGCCCAGTGCACTTTGAATGTTGTTTCGATAACCGATGCAAGATGCATCCAGCGTAAACATAGAGACCTTAGCAATCAGGATTGAACTTGTACTATGTCTATCTCTAAGCTATATATGGATTATTTGTCGTTGTGTGTTTTTTTATTTTAAGACTGCGATTAGAGACAAATAGTGTAAAAAGAAAATATTTTTTTCTGTCAGTAAATATTGTTTTAGTAAAAAATGAAGAGGAAAAAAAAAGATTTGCTTTCATTTTTGGTCGGCCTCTTTGCTTGTGTGCTGCGAGTCTGGTTTGTGAGTGATGGGAGCAGAATTAGGCCATTCGGCCCATCAAGTCTACTCCGCCATTCAATCATGGCTGATCTATCTCTCCCTCCTAACCCTATTACAATAGACAATAGACAATAGGTGCAGGAGGAGGCCATTCAGCCCTTCGAGCCAGCACCGCCATTCACTGTGATCATGGTTGATCGTTCTCAATCAGTACCCCGTTCCTGCCTTCTCCCCATATCCCTTGACACCACTATCTTTAAGAGCTCTATCTAGCTCTCTCTTGAATGCATTCAGAGAATTGGCCTCCACTGCCTTCTGAGGCAGAGAATTCCACAGATTTACAACTCTGAGTGAAAACGTTTTTCCTCACCTCCGTTCGAAATGGCCTACCCCTTATTCTTAAACTGTGGCCCCTGGTTCTGGACTCCTCCAACATCGGGAACATGTTTCTTGCCTCTAGCGTGTCCAATCCCTTAATAATCTTATATGTTTCAATAAATTCCCCTCTCATCCTTCTAAATTCCAGTGTATACAAGCCTAGTCGCTCCAGTCTTTCAACGTACGACAGTCCCACCATTCTGGGAATTAACCTCGTGAACCTACGCTGCACGCCCTCAATAGCAAGAATATCCTTCCTCAAATTTGGAGACCAAAACTGCACACAATATTTCAGGTGTGGACTCACTAGGGCCCTGTACAACTGCAGAAGGACCTCTTTGCTCCTATACTCAAGTCCTCTCGTTATGAAGGCCAACATGCCATTGGCTTTCTTCACTGCCTGCTTCCTTTCATGCCAATTCTCCTGCCTTCTCCCCATAACCCCTGACACCTGTACTGAGCAAGAATCTGTCCATCTCTGCCTTAAAAATATCCATTGACTTGGCCTCCACAGCCCTCTACAGATTCACCACCCTCTGACTAAAATAATTCCTCCTCATCTCCTTCCTAAAAGAACATCCTTTAATTCTGAGGCCGTGCCCTCTGGTCCTAGACTCTCCCACTAGTGGAAACATCCTCTCCACATCCACTCTATCCAGGCCTTGGTTGGGAGTGTGAGTGGTGTTGCCATGACCGGGGATTAGTATGAACAAGTGAATGGATGGTTGTAGACCACTCGGCCCCTCCAGCCCACCTAGCCCTCATCAAGATTATGACAGAGGCTCGACTTCAACTTACTCTGCCAATCCCTCGTCTCTGATTTCATTAGTACTATAACATTCAGTCAAGTCAAGTCAATTTTATTTGTGTAGCACATTTAAACACAACCCACGTTGACCAAAGTGCTGTACATCAGTTCAGGTACTAAAAAAGAACACACAATGGCACACAAACATAACAGCACATACATAAACAGTTCACAGCGCCCCTCAGAGGGCCTCAAACGCTAGGGAGTAGAAATAGGTTTTGAGCCTGGACTTAAAGGAGTCGATGGAGGGGGCAGTTCTGATGGGGAGAGGGATGCTGTTCCACAGTCTAGGTCTCTGACCTGAGGGACCTGGAGATAGAGTGGTGGGTTAGAAGATTTTTGATATAGGAGGGGGCAAGCCCGTTTAGGGCCTTGAATGTGAATGGGAGGAGCTTGAAGTTGATTCTGTACCGTACTGGGAGCCAGTGGAGAGAGGCCAGAATCGGGGTGATGTGGTCCCTTTTACGGGTACCCGTCAGGAGTCTCGCTGCGGCGTTTTGGACCAATTGCAGGCGGGACAGGGATGATTGGCTGATCCCAGTGTATAGGGAGTTGCAGTAGTCCAGGCGGGAGGAAGTGAATGCGTGAATGATTTTTTTCTAGATCGTCAAATTAGAGGAATGGTTTGATTTTAGTTCTGGTACGAAGCTGGAAGAAGCTGGCTTTTACCACAGAGTTGACTTGCTTGTCAAACGTAGGGCGGTAGAGTTGCCGCCTCACAGCGCCAGAGACCCGGGTTCGACCCTGACTACGGGTGTTGTCTGTACGGAGTTTGCTCGTTCTCCCTGTGACCTGCGTGGGTTTTCTCCGAGCGCTCTGGTTTCCTCCCACGCTCGAAAAACGTGCAGGTTTGTAGGTTAATTGGCTTCGACAAAAAATGTCCCCAGTGTGCGTAGGACTCGATGGGTCGAAGGGCCCTTTTCCGCACTGTGTCTGCAAACTAAATCTTAATTATAGTTCTCTGTAATTAATATCACCCTGACTAATGATTAACAACATGAATATTTTACAAATCAAATAATTTTTAAAATTATTAATCATAAAGGATTATAATTAAAGTTCTTGTAAGAACGTTTCATATTGTAAGAACAATACGATAAAGACAATATCAAAAAACATGAAGGTGCTTCTAATTATATTTCTTATAATGAAATCTTTAATTATAGTTTATAAAGTTAACTAATTATAAGGAATCGTAAAGAACGTTCTAATTTTAGTACTTTGTGGATCTTTATAATTAGTTCACCTTTTTAATTATTAATTATAAAGAACTAATTATAAGACACAGTTAGAACTTTAATAATAAATGTACCTCCTGCGTTGTCCTGCTTGGAGAGGGGGGATCTTTCATCTGTGGTTGTCTCTGGACTGCTACCTGTACCTCGTGCTGGTGAGGGCAGGAACAGAGAGATAGGGGACATGAATGTATGGCTGAGGGGCTGGTGCAGGGAGCAGGGATTTGGATTTCTAGACCACTGGGATCTCTTCTGGGGTAGGAGTGACCTGTACAAAAGGGACGGGTTGCACCTTAACAGCAGGGGGACCAACATTCTGGCAGGCAGGTTTGCCAGTGCTACACGTGCGGCCTTAAACTAAGTAGTGGGGGGGAGGGGTTGACAAATTGGGAATATGAAGATGGAGTTAAAGGGGAAGCGAATACAGGAGAAATTGCAAAGGACTCTCGAATAAATGGGAACGGAAGTTCTAGAAGGGATAAGAGAGTAAGGTCAGGGCTAATGGTGACCAGTGTGAGAGGGGAGGTGAATACCGAAGTTAAAGTGTTGTATTTAAATGCGCGAAGTATAAAAAATAAAGTGGACGAGCTTGAGGCTCAGTTAGACATTGGCAAGTATGATGTTGTGGGAATCACTGAGACATGGCTACAAGAGGACCAGGGCTGGGAACTGAATATTCAGGGGTACACGACCTATAGAAAAGACAGACAGGTGGGCAGAGGGGGTGGGGTCGCTCTGTTGGTAAGGAATGACATTCACTCCATTGCAAGGGGTGACATAGAATCAAGACATAGAAACATAGAAAATAGGTGCAGGAGTAGGCCATTCGGCCCTTCGAGCCTGCACTGCCATTCAATATGATCACGGCTGATCATCCAGCTCAGTATCCCGTACCTGCCTTCTCTCCATACCCCTTGATCCCTTTAGCCACAAGGGCCACATCTAACTCCCTCTTAAATATAGCCAATGAACTGGCCTCAACTACCTTCTGGGGCAGAGAATTCCAACATAGGATCACTATGTTGAACGGCGGTGCTGGCTCGAGGGGCCGAATGGCCTACTCCTGCACCTATTGTCTATTGTCTATTGTTACGTTTCCTTGCGTGACTGACGGGGCCTATCCGTGACAGGCAGACCCTTCCACGGTTTCTGGTCGTTGTTCCGGGGAGTCCACGGCCGCCATCATTGACCGTGTGGCGGCGTTGGCTCCGGTGCTCCAGGGTCTTGAACCACAATAGACAATAGACAATAGACAATAGGTGCAGGAGTAGGCCATTCAGCCCTTCGAGCCAGCACCGCCATTCAATGCGATCATGGCTGATCACTCTCAATCAGTACCCCGTTCCTGCCTTCTCCCCATACCCCGTCACTCCGCTATCCTTAAGAGCTCTATCCAGCTCTCTCTTGAAAGCATCCAACGAACTGGCCTCCACTGCCTTCTGAGGCAGAGAATTCGACACATTCACCACTCTCTGACTGAAAAAGTTCTTCCTCATCTCCGTTCTAAATGGCCTACCCCTTATTCTTAAACTGTGGCCCCTTGTTCTGGACTCCCCCAACATTGGGAACATGTTTCCTGCCTCCAATGTGTCCAATCCCCTAATTATCTTATATGTTTCAATAAGATCCCCCCTCATCCTTCTAAATTCCAGTGTGTACAAGCCCAATCGCTCCAGCCTTTCAACATACGACAGTCCCGCCATTCCGGGAATTAACCTAGTGAACCTACGCTGCACGCCCTCCATAGCAAGAATATCCTTCCTCAAATTTGGAGACCAAAACTGCACACAGTACTCCAGGTGCGGTCTCGCCACATACTGTCGTGATGTATTCCGCGCCCGCCTTGCGGTCCTTCCTGCCGCCTGCCGCGGTCCGAGGAGGATGCTTCCCCAGTCGTCAGTGCCGGCGTTGAAGGTGTCTCATCTACATATGCCAAAACTCTCGTTTGTTCGTTCGTTTGTCTGTTTGTTCCTGAACTACAGCCAAAACGGTAAGCGATAGCGCGACAATTTTAGGCCCACCTTACTCACCGTCGTCCCCTTGGTGCTAATGGAAGAAGTTTCATTGAAACCGGTGTTACATTTTTGAAGTTATTCACATTTTAAAGTTTAAATCTATCTCCTAGGGAGGGAGGGGGGAGGGGGGAGGAAGGGAATGGACGGAGGAGGGAGGTAGGGAGGGAGGGAGGGAGGGGGGAGGAGGGAGGATAAGGGGGGTTGAGGGGGATAGAGTTGTGGGGGAGGGGAAGGGTGGAGGGGGGAGGGGGGGGGGAGGGGGAGGGGGGGGAGGGTGTAAGAAGTGTAGATTTCCACAAATCGTTTAACTTCTATATAGAAAAACATAGAAAATAGGTGCAGGAGTAGGCCATTCGGCCCTTCGAGCCTGCACCGCTCGAATAAGCGTTTTATTACAAATACAATGCAGAGAGCAGGTGAGGAAAACCTCTCCATGGCACACCTCACGGTTACAAAGTGAAACGAATTTAATCAGCAGCATAATACAAGTAACACTACCAAAACTAGGCATGGACAATAGATCACGAAAGTAAGGCATGGATCAATCCACCTAAGGGATTGATCTACAGAGAGGATTGGGGGAGGAGAGGGTGCTGCACCAATGCAGGAGAGGTTTGGGCCCAACGGGTCCACTTGGTCTAATCCCTTTTCATTGTGTCCTTGTAGCGGAGCTTTGGTCTTCCTCTTGGTCTCCGAGCATTGGCGACCTTCCCATCAGGCACTTCTTTGGGGATACGCCCATTGTCCTTGCAGTGTGTGTGTGTCCAAGCCAGCGGAGGGTAGCAGGGTTGCTCGGCGTGTCGGTTAGGGAGAGGACAGTTCCGTCTGTGATTTTGTCCTGCCCCAAGAAACTCCCAGGACACGGGGCGATGACAGCTTCAGTTTCGGCCCTCGATGTTGATGGGTCGTCCAAGCTTCGCCGCTGTAAAGTAGCGTGCTTAATGCGCTGGCTTTGTAGACAGTGGCCTTGGTTTTGGTTGAGAGTTTCCTGTTCATCCATGCCCCCATCGGTTAGTCCCCCGACGTTGGTCGTTGCCTTCCCTACGCGTGAGTTGATCTCCTCTTCCAAAGACAGGCGATCAGTCGCCATGGATCCCAAGTTGGGGAGTTATTTGACGGATTCCAGTAAAGTGGTGTCTAGGCTGATTTGAGGGGGGGGGGAGTGGAGTGCCCTGACGCACGACAACAATAGACAATAGACAATAGACAATAGGTGCAGGAGGAGGCCATTTGGCCCTTTGAGCCAGCACCACTATTCAATGTGATCATGGCTGATCATTCTCAATCAGTACCCTGTTCCTGCCTTCTCCCCATACCCCCTGACTCCGCTATCCTTAAGAGCTCTATCCAGCTCTCTCTTGAATGCATTCAGAGAATTGGCCTCCACTGCCTTCTGAGGCAGAGAATTCCACAGATTCACAACTCTCCGACTGAAAAAGTTTTTCCTCATCTACGTTCTAAATGGCCTACCCCTTATTCTTAAACTGTGGCCTCTGGTTCTGGACTCCCCCAACATTGGGAACATGTTTCCTGCCTCTAACGTGTCCAACCCCTTAATAATCTTATATGTTTCGATAAGATCCCCTCTCATCCTTCTAAATTCCAGTGTATACAAGCCTAGTCGCTCCAATCTTTCAACATATGACAGTCCCGTCATTCCGGGAATTAACCGGCTGATGGCTGATTATCCACAATCAGTAACCCGTGCCTGCCTTCTCCCCGTATCCCCTGACTCCACTAGCCCCTAGAGCTCTATCTAACTCTCTTTTAAATTCATCCAGTTAATTGGCTTCCACTGCCCTCTGTGGCAGAAAATTCCACAAATTCACAACTCACTGGGTGAAAAAGTTTCTTCTCACCTCAGTTTTAAATGGCCTCCCCTTTAGTCTTAGACTGTGTGGCCTCTGGTTCTGGACTCCCACAACATTGGGAACATTTTTCCTGCATCCAGCTTGTCCAGTCCTTTTATAATTTGACCTTCATTGTTGGCGTGAGACATCCTGTTCATTATAAATTTACAATTAACAATTAATAAAGGTAACTAATTGTAAAGAACTACAATCAAAGTTCTTCGAATTATATGAAATCAATTAGTTATTAATGAATAATTAATACAGCTTCTTAATTATAAAGAACTATAATGAAAGAACATAAGTACACATATAATTATATTCCTTATTAGTTTGTATCTAACATTGTCATAACTTTGATTATGTTCATCATTATTAATAATTAATGAAGGTGACTATGTTAATGCAACAATAATTTATTGTTATTATTTTTAATAAAACTGGTACTAATAACACCAATAATAATGTTGGACCGAGATACAGTTAAAAGCTCTGTTTACCTGCTATCTATGCATATCACGCTGCACATGAGAGTACAGTACAGCCGAGCCACACACAAGAAGGATGAGAGGGGATCTTATCGAAACATATAAGATTATTAAGGGGTTGGACACGTTAGAGGCAGGAAACATGTTCCCAATGTTGGGGGAGTCCAGAACAAGGGGCCACAGTTTAAGAATAAGGGGTAGTCCATTTAGAACGGAGATGAGGAAAAACATTTTCAGTCAGAGAGTTGTGAATCTGTGGAATTCTCTGCCTCAGAAGGCAGTGGAGGCCAATTCTCTGAATGCATTCAAGAGAGAGAGCTAGATAGAGCTCTTAAGGATAGCGGAGTCAGGGGGTATGGGGAGAAGGCAGGAACGGGGTACTGATTGAGAATGATCAGCCATGATCACATTGAATGGCGGTGCTGGCTCGAAGGGCCGAATGGCCTACTCCTGCACCTATTGTCTATTGTCTATTGAAGGCAAGGATCCAGTTGCAGAGATGAGTGCTTTAATAGGAACATGAGGGTGGTGGGTGTTTGGAAGGTGCAGCTGGAGGAGGTAGTTGAGGCAGGAACTATCACGATATTTAAAAATCTTTTAGACAGATAACTGGATACAATTTTTACCGAAGCCAATTAACCAACAAACCTGCACGTCTTTGGAGTGTGGGAGGAAACCGGAGCATCTGGAGAAAACCCACGCAGGTCACGGGGAGAACGTACAAACTCCGTACAGACAGCACGTAGTCAGGATCGAACACGGGTCTCCGGCGCTGCATTCGCTGTAAGGCAGCAACTCTACCGCTGCGCCACCGTGCCGCTCTGTTCTTGTGCTGCAGAGTTCTATGTTCAAAAAGATAGACATGGACAAGTACTGGACAAGTAACTCAGCGGGTCAGGCAGCGTCTGTGGAGAACATAGATAGGTGACGTTTCACAGAGTGCTGGAGTAACTCAGCGGGTCAGGCAGCGTCTGTGGAGAACATAGATAGGTGACGTTTCACAGAGTGCTGGAGTAACTCAGCGGGTCAGGCAGCATCTCTGGAGAACATGGATAGGTGACGTTTCACAGAGTGCTGGAGTAACTCAGCGGGTCAGGCAGCATCTGTGGAATGAAGGAATGGGTGACGTTTCGAGTCGAGACCTTTTCTTCAGACTTCAGTTTCTGTGTCCTGTGCTTATGTACTGAGGAAGGGTCTCGACCCGAAACGTCACCCATTCCTTCTCTACAGAGACGCTGCCTGTCCCGCTGAGTTACTCCAGCTTTCTGTGTCTATCTTGATGTACTCCTAGATCCCTCCACCCTCCCACATTCTCCAGGGCCTGACCATTCAATGGGTTAATGTAAAGCAGGTGTCAGAGGGTTGCTCAGGTAGCTGGGACATGCCTGAACAGCTAGACGGAGCATGAGTAACTGCTTGGAAAGGATTATTATAACTTTCCGTCTCTTTGTGGAACTCACCTCATTCTCCGAATTGAAAAAGATTTCCTCAATTAGTGTGTTTTCGTTAGCATGTCACTGCTGATATTATCTTCAGACTGTTGACTTTAGAGATACTCATAGTCATACGGAGTGGATGCAGGCCCTTCGGCCCAACTTGTCCATCCCGACCAACATGTCCCATCGACACCAGTCCCACCTGCCCGTGTTTGGCCCGTCTACATACTATAACTCTTGTTTGTTTGTTTGTTTGTTCCTGAACTGCAGCCAAAACGGTACACGATAGCGTGACAATTTTAGGTCCACCTTGCTCACCGTCGTCCCTTTGGTGCTAATGGAAGAAGTTTCGTTGAAATCGGTGTTATATTTTTAAAGTCATTCACATTTTAAGGTTTAAATCTATCTCCTAGGGAGGGAGGGGGAGGGAGAGAGGGGGTGGAGGGAGGGGGGGAGGAGAAGGGGAGATGATGGGGATGGAGTGGGGGGGGAGGGGAAGGGTGGGGGGGATGGGGGGTGGAGGGAGGGGGGGAGGAGAAGGAGAGGGTGCTGCACCAATGCAGGAGTGGTTTGGGCCCAACGGGTCCACTTGGTCTAGTGGCTGATCTGTTTTTCCCTCTCATCCCCATTCTCCTGCCTTCTCCTTATATCTTATAGAAGGTATAAGGGATCTTATAGAAACTTACAAAATTCTTAAGGGGTTGGACGGGCTAGATGCAGGAAGATTGTTCCCGATGTTGGGGAAGTCCAGAACAAGGGGTCACAGCTTAAGGATAAGGGGGAAGTCTTTTAGGACCGAGATGAGAACGTTTTTTTTCACACAGAGAGTGGTGAATCTGTGGAATTCTCTGCCACAAAAGGTAGTTGAGGCCAGTTCATTGGCTATATTTAAGAGGGAGTTAGATGTGGCCCTTGTGGCTAAAGGGATCAGGGGGTATGGAGAGAAGGCAGGTACGGGATACTGAGTTGGATGATCAGCCATGATCATATTGAATGGCGGTGCAGGCTCGAAGGGTCGAATGGCCTACTCCTGCACCTATTTTCTATGTTTTCTATGTTTTCTCCCTGTAATCTTTGAGAGCCTGATATTGTCTTTAATTTCGAGAATTTCATTAGTCAGAGGGTGGTGAATCATTGCCACAGTCAGTGGATGTTTTTATGGCGGATATAGACAGATTCTTGATTAGTACGGGTGACAGAGGTTATGGGGAGAAGGCAGGAGAATGGGGTTAGGAGGGAGAGATAGATCAGCCACGATTGAATGGCGGAGTAGACTCGATGGGCCAAATGGATCCTATAACTTATGGCTTCACGGTGGAGCAGCGGTAGAGTCGCTGCCTCACAGCGCCAGAGACCCGGGGTCCATCCCGACTACGGGCGCTGTCTGTGCGTGAGTTTGCACGTTCTCCCCGTGACCTGAGTGGGTTTTCTCCGGGTGCTCGGGTTTCCTCCCACACCCTAAAGACGTGCAGGTTTGTGGATTACGTGGCTTCGGCAAAATTGTAAATTGTCCTCAGTGTGTGTAGGGTAGTGCGAGCGATCGGGCCCCTAGGGTTCCAATTAAACTTCAGGGTGGCACAGTGGTGTAGCATTAGAGTTGCTACTTCACAGCCTCAGAGACCCAGGCTCGATCTTGACTACAGGTTTCGCTTAGTTAATCTATTGGCACATGTGGTGCAGTGAAAAGCTTTTGTTGCGTGCTATGCAGTCAGCAGAAAGACAGTACATGATTACAATCGAGCCGTTTACAGAGCTGTCTGTACGGAGTTTGCACGTTCTTCCTCTGACTGCCTGGGTTTTCTCCGGGTGCTCCGGTTTCCTCCCACATTCCAAAGACATGCAGGTATGTAGGTTAATTGGCCTCTGTACATTTTTAGAGAGTTTAATTTGGTTTATTGTCACGTGTACTGAAAGCTTTTATTGCGTGCCATCGAGTCAGTGGAAAGACAATGCTTGATTACAATCGAGCCGTCCGCAGTATACAGATACAGGATAAAGGGAATAATGTAGTCGCTAGTGTGGAGGATAGAACTAGTATATGAGTGACCACTGGTCGGTGCGGACTCGGTGGGCCTGTTTTCAATAAACAATAGGTGCAGGAGTAGGCCAATCGGCCCTTCGAGCCAGCACCGCCATTCACTGTGATTATGGCTGATCATCCACAATCAGTACCACGTTCCTGCCGGCCTTCTCCCCATAAAGATATTAAAGATCTCTATCTAACTCTCTCTTGAAAACATCCAGTGAATTGGCCTCCACTGCCTTCTGTGGCAGAGAATTCCACAGATTTACAACTCTCTGGGTGAAAATGTTTTTCCTCATCTCCGCTCTAAATGTCCTACCCCTTATTCTTAAACTGTGCCCCCTGGTTCTGGACTCCCCCGTCACTGGGAACATGTTTCCTGCCTCTAGCGTGTCCAATCCCTTAATAATCTTATATGTTTCAATAAGGTCCCCTTTCATCCTTCTAAATTCCAGTGTATACAAGCCCAATCGCTCCAGTCTTTTAACTTACGACAGTCCCGCCATTCCGGGAATTAACCTAGTTTTCGCGCGGTTAAACTAAACTAAACCAGAGTTGTTCAAACATTGGAAATATTTAGTGCAGTTTCCTTGCCTTTTAAACTGTTGGCCGCAGTGAGCACAACCGAAAATACCACACCTGTGGACATCTGCCAAGAGAGCATGTACCTGGATCAGGTGAATCATTGCCTCCCACAACTTCGTCGAAAAGTTATTACAGTGCAGAACGTTTACGAAGCTGTTGCCAGGACTCGAGCGCGTGAGCTACAGGGAGAGGTTGAGCAGGCCAGGGCAATATTCCTTGGAGGGCAGGAAGATAGTTTGAGTATAGGAGCAGGGAGGTCGTACTGCAGTTGTACCATCGAGTGAGACCGCACCTGGGGTACTTCGGTAGACACACAATTCCGGAGTAGCTCAATGGGTCAGGCAGCATCTCCGGAGAAAAGGAACGGGTGACGTTTCGGGTCGAGACCCTTCTTTGGACTGAAGAAGGGTCTTGACCCGAAAATTCCATCACTCTGAAGATTGATTTCTCTAACTTTAGATAGTTCCTCTGTCCCTCTCATCCCCTCCCCCTTCCCCTTCCCAGTTGTCCAATTGTCTTCCTGTCTCCAACGACATCCTTTCTTTGTTCCACCCCCTCCCCTGACATCAGTCTGAAGAAGGGTCTCGACCCGAAACGACACCCATTCTTTCTCTCCCCAGATACTGCCTGACCCGCTGAGTTACTGCAGCATTTTGTGTCTACCTTCGATTTTAACCAGCATCTGCAGTTTTTTTCCTGGAGTATTGTGTGCAGTTTTAGTTTCCTAGTTTGAGGAAGGACATTCTTGCTATTGAGGGAGTGCAGCGTAGGTTCACCAGGTTAATTCCCAGGATGGTGGGACTGACATATGGTGAAAGAATGGAACGACTGGCCTTGTATTCACTGGAATTTAGAAGGATGAGACATAGATACATAGGAACATAGACAATAGGTGCAGGAGGAGGCCATTTGGCCCTTCGAGCCAGCACCGCCATTCATTGTGATCATGGCTGATTATCCACAATCAGTAACCCGTGCCTGCCTTCTCCCTTGGAGCGCAGGAGGTGTAATCTTACAGAGGTGTATAAAATCATGAGGGGAATAGATAGGGTGAATGCTCAGAGTCTTTTACCCAGAGTAGGGGAATGTAGGACCATGGAATGTAGGTTTAAGGTGAGAGGGAAAAGATTTAATAGGAACCTGAGGGGCAACCTTTTCATACAGAATTGTGGGTGGATGGAACGAGCTGCCCGAGGAAGTAGTTGAGGCAGGGACTGTAAGTGCATTTAAAAGACACTTGAACAGGTACATGGATAGAAACAGAAAAATAGGTGTAGGAGTAGGTCATTCGGCCCTTCGAGCCAGCACCGCCATTCAATATGATCATGGCTAATCATCAAAAATCAGTACCCCATTCCTGCTTTATCCCCATATAAAGGTACCATTAGCAAATTTGCAGATGATACTAAGCTGGGGGGTAGTGTGAATTGTGAGGAAGATGCAATAAGGCTGCAGGGTGACTTGGACAGGTTGTGTGAGTGGGCGGATACATGGCAGATGCAGTTTAATGTAGATAAGTGTGAGGTTATTCACTTTGGAAGTAAGAATAGAAAGGCAGATTATTATCTGAATGGTGTCAAGTTAGGAAGAGGGGAAGTTCAACGAGATCTGGGTGTCCTAGTGCATCAGTCACTGAAAGGAAGCATGCAGGTACAGCAGGCAGTGAAGAAAGCCAATGGAATGTTGGCCTTCGTAACAAGAGGAGTTGAGTATAGGAGCAAAGAGGTCCTTCTACAGTTGTACCGGGCCCTGGTGAGACCACACCTGGAGTACTGTGTGCAGTTTTGGTCTCCAAATTTGAGGAAGGATATTCTTGCTATTGAGGGCGTGCAGCGTAGGTTCACTAGGTTAATTCCCGGAATGGCGGGACTGTCGTATGTTGAAAGGCTGGAGCAATTAGGCTTGTATACGCTGGAATTTAGAAGGATGAAGGGGGATCTTATTGAAACATATAAGATAATTAGGGGATTGGACACATTAGAGGCAGGAAACATGTTCCCAATGTTGGGGGAGTCCAGAACAAGGGGCCACAGTTTAAGAATAAGGGGTAGGCCATTTAGAACAGAGATGAAGAAGAACTTTTTCAGTCAGAGAGTGGTGAAGGTGTGGAATTCTCTGCCTCAGAAGGCAGTGGAGGCCAGTTCGTTGGATGCTTTCAAGAGAGAGCTGGATAGAGCTCTTAAGGATAGCGGAGTGAGGGGGTATGGGGAGAAGGCAGGAACGGGGTACTGATTGAGAGTGATCCGCCATGATCGCATTGAATGGCGGTGCTGGCTCGAAGGGCTGAATGGCCTACTCCTGCACCTATTGTCTATTGTCTATTGTCTATATCCCTTGATTCCGTTAGCCCTAAGAGCTAAATCTAACTCTCTCTTGAAAGCATCCAGTGAATTGGCCTCCACTGCCTTCTGTTCTGTCTGTACGTCTGCACGCAGTTTGTACGTTCTCCCCGTGACCTACGTGGGTTTTCTCCGGGTGCTCCGGTTTCCTCCCACACTCCGAAGACGTGCAGGTTTGTAGGTTACGCAATGGAACGTCACCTATCCATGGTCTCCAGAGATGCTGCCTGACCCGCTGAGTTACTCCAGCATTCTGTGAAACGTCACCTATCCATGTTCTCCACAGATGCTGCCTGACCCGCTGAGTTACTCCAGCACTCTGTGAAATAGACAATAGACAATAGGTGCAGGAAGAGACCATTCGGCCCTTCGAGCCAGCACCGCCATTCAATGTGATCATGGCTGATCATTCTCAATCAGTACCCCGTTCCTGCCTTTTCCCCATACCCCCTGACTCCGCTATCTTTAAGAGCTCTATCCAGCTCTCTCTTGGTGAAACATCACCTATCCATGAGTTACTCCAGCACTCTGTGAAACGTCACCTGTCCATGTTCTCCACAGATGCTGCCTGACCCGCTGAGTTACTCCAGCACGTTGTGTCGGGATTTGCAGGTTAATTTGCCCACTGTAAATTGCCCCTGGTGTTTAGGGAATGGATGCGAAACTTGGGTAACACAGAACTCTTGGAAGCACTTCCCTCTGGATGGCAACTCCGGACTGTCAAAGCAGCCAAGGTCAGACATAAAAACAGATTCTTTCCATGAGCAGAAGCTCACCTCAACAACCAAAAGTCTGTAGCCTCCTTTTGCTCTGGTTTATTTCACTCACATGTTTAACCTGTAATGTTGTATTGTTAATCTTTTCATGTTTTATGTTTTATTCTTAATTGTTAACTGCATGTTCGTGTTGCGACTTGCGAGCAGAGCACCAAGGCACATTCCCTGTGTAGGAAACTAACTGCAGATGATGGTACAAATCGAAGGTATCACAAAATGCTGGAGTAACTCAGCGGGACAGGCAGCATCTCAGGAGAGAAGGAATGGGTGACGTTTCGGGTCGAGACCCTTCTTCAGACTGATGTCAGGGGAGGGGGTGGGACAAAGAAAGGATGTCGTTGGAGACAGGAAGACAGTTGGACAACTGGGAAGGGGAAGGGGGAGGGGATGAGAGGGACAGAGGAACTATCTAAAGTTAGAGAAATCAATCTTCATACCGCTGGGCTGCAAGCTGCCCAAGCGAAATATGAAGTGCTGTTCCTCCAATTTCCGCTGGGCCTCACTATGACAATGGAGGAGGCCCATGACAGAAAGGTCAGACTGGGAGTGGGGGGGGGGGGGGGGGGGGGGTGGAGTTGAAGTGCTCAGCCACCGGGAGATCAGGTTGCCTAAGGCGGACTGAGCGTAGGTGTTGAGCGAAACGGTCGCCAAGCCTGCGCTTGGTCTCGCCGATGTAGAGAAGTTGACACCTGGAACAGCGGATACAATAGATGAGGTTGGAGGAGGTGCAGGTGAACCTCTGCCTCACCTGGAACATTCCAGAGACCCAGGTTCGATCCTGACTACGGGCGCCGTCTGTACGGAGTTTGTACGTTCTCCCCGTGAGCGAAGAGGTCCTTCTGCAGTTGTACAGGGCCCTAGTGAGACCGCACCTGGACTACTGTGTGCAGTTTTGGTCTCCAAATTTGAGGAAGGATATTCTTGCTATTGAGGGCGTGCAGCATAGGTTTACTAGGTTAATTACCGGAATGGCGGGACTGTCTTATGTTGAAAGACTGGAGCGACTAGGCTTGTATACACTGGAATTTAGAAGGATGAGAGGAGATCTTATCGAAATGTATAAGATTATTAAGGGGTTGGACACGTTAGAGGCAGGAAACATGTTCCCAATGTTGGGGGATTCCAGAACCAGGGGCCACTGTTTAAGAATAAGGGGTAGGCCATTTAGAACTGAGACGAGGAAAAACCTTTTCAGTCAGAGAGTTGTAAATCTGTGGAATTCTCTGCCTCAGAAGGCAGTGGAGGCCAATTCTCTGAATGCATTCAAGAGAGAGGTAGATAGAACTCTTAAGGATAGCGGAGTCAGGGGGTATGGGGAGAAGGCAGGAACGGGGTACTGATTGAGAATGATCAGCCATGATCACATTGAATGGCGGTGCTGGCTCGAAGGGCCGAATGGCCTCCTCCTGCACCTATTGTCTATTGACCTGCGTGGGTTTTCTCCGAGATCTTCGGTTTCCAAAGACGTGCAGGTTTGTCGGTTAATTGGCTGGGCAAATGTAAAAATTGTCCCTAGTGGGTGTAGGATAGTGTTAGTGTGCGGGGATCGCTGGGCGGCGCGGACCCGGTGGGCCGAAGGGCCTGTTTCTGCGCTGTATCTCTAAATCTAAAATCATTCAAAGTCTCGGGGTGGGGTGGGAAACGTACACAGGAATGCGCGTGTGGACAGTCGGAACGAGAACGCTGTTTATTTTGTCGCAAACAAAATGTTTTAAAAACTATTTTTTTTAAATTGTTAGTTTCCCACAAGATGAGGAAGGTTTGTGAGGCTTGGCTGCGGTTCCAATGGCCTGGAGCTGTTGGTCTGGGCCCAGAGATACTGGGAATTGCAACCCGCGGAGCCTCGAGCTCTCCCCGTGACTCATAGCCAGGGAGCGCAACCTTTGTTTAGTTTAGATTAAACTTGGAGATACTGCGCCGAAACAGGCCCTTTCAGCCCACCGACTCCGCGCCGACCAGCGATCCCCGCGCACTAACACTATCCTACACACACGAACGACAATTTATACCGAATAACCTACCGACCCATTGGTGACCCTCGGACTAGAAACATGGAAACATAGACAATAGGTGCAGGAGGAGGCCATTGAGTCCTTCGAGCCAGCACCGCCATTCAATGTGATCATGGCTGATCATCCATAATCAGTAACCCCTGCCTGCCTTTTCCCCATATCCCTTGATTCCACTAGTCCCTAGAGCTCTATCTGACTCTCTTTTAAATCCATCCAGCGAATTGGCCTCCACTGCCCTCTGTGGCAGAGAATTCCACAAATTCACAACTCCCTGGGTGAAAAAGTTCCTTCTCACCTCAGTTTTTAGGACTGTCCTTGATCGGACTTTACTGGCTTGACCTTGTGCTGACCGGCTTTGAGCCCCACTGTGGGGACCTGGACTTGCCATCTGAGCGTGCGATTCCTTGCCTGAGATCGACGCTCCAATGTGGCCTGCGGACTTAACGTCGCGGAGCTCGCGGGCTCGGCTTGAGACGGGTCGGGAGCTCCAAGCCGCACGAGGTTCGACAGGCCCCGACTCGGGGTAGATCGCCCGGCGGGGGGGAGCTGAAATCCCCCCCCCCCCCCCCCGTCTTGATCGCCCCGACGAGGAAGGTTCCCCGCCGGCTACGGGAGTCAAGATCGTCCCGCCAACGGAAGGTTCGAGGCCCCCGACCGCTGGAGGGCAAAGAAGGGGAGAGATTGAACTTTCCATCACAGTGAGGCATGTGGAGGAGCCACTGTGGTGGATGTTCATGTTAAAATGTATTTTGTGTGTTCTGTTGCTTTTTATTGTTGTGACTGTGTGGCAAATGAAGTTCCTTGTATGTTGCAAAACACACTTGGCTAATAAAGTATGATTGTGATAGTGATTGATTGTTATTCCCTCTATCATGTACCTGTACACTGTGGACGGCTCGATGTGGAAGACATTCTTGCCATAGAGGGAGTACAGAGAAGGTTCACCAGATTGATCCCTGGGATGGCAGGACTTTCATATGAAGAAAGACTGGATAGACTCGGCTTGTACTCGCTGGAATTTAGAAGACTGAGGGGGGATCTTATAGAAACATATAAAATTCTTAAGGGGTTGGACAGGCTAGATGCTTAAGGATAAGGGGGAAGTCTTTTAGGACCGAGATGAGAAAACATTTCTTCACACAGAGAGTGGTGAGTCTGTGGAATTCTCTGCCACAGAAGGTAGTTGAAGCCAGTTCATTGGCTATATTTAAGAGGGAGTTAGATGTGGCCCTTTTTGCTAAAGGGATCAGGGGGTATGGAGAGAAGGCAGGTACAGGATACTGAGTTGGATGATCAGCCATGATCATATTGAATGGCGGTGCAGGCTCGAAGGGCCGAATTGCCTACTCCTGCACCTATTTTCTATGTTTCTATGATTTTAATCATGTATTGTCTTTCCGCTGACTGGATATCACGCAACAAAAGCTGTTCACTGCACCTCGGTACTCGTGACAATAAACGAAACTGAACTGAACTGAACCTGCACGTCTTTGGAGTGCGGGAAGAAACCGAAGATCTCGGAGAAAACCCCGCGCAGGTCACGGGGAGAACGTACAAACTCCGTACAGACGGCGCCCGTAGTCAGGGTCGAACCCGGGTCTCTGGCGCTGTGAGGCAGCAACTCTACCGCTGCGCCACCGTGCCGCCCAAGTTAGCAGTAACTTCAACACCGATGCCTCCAAAGCCAGGCGTGGGCTCTGGGAAGGTTTAGATTGCTGTAATATTCTCATGTGTACTGAGGGTACCAGTCATAGAGCCGTAGAGTGATACAGCGTGGAAACAGGCTCCTTGGCCCGACTTGCCCACACCGACCAACATGTCCCAGCTACACCAGTCCCACCTGCCTGCGTTTGGCCCATATCCCTCTAAACCTGTCCTATCCATGTTCCTGTCTAATCTATACACTAAAACTCTCATTTGTCTGTTTGTTCCTGAACTACAGCCAAAACGGTACACGATAGCGCGACAACTCTAGGCCCACCTTACTCACCGTCGTCCCTTTGGTGCTAATGGAAAAAGTCTCATTGAAACCGGTGTTATATTTTTTAAGTTATTCACATTTTAAAGTTTAAATCTCTCTTCTAGGGAGGGAGGGGGAGGGAGGGAGAGGGGAGGAGGGAGAATAAGGGGGGTTGAGGGGGATGGAGTGGAGGGGGAGGGGGAGGGGGAAGGGGAGGGGGAGGGGAAGGGGAAGGGGAGGGGGGAGGGGAGGAAGGAGGGGGGAGGAGGGAGGGAGACAATAGACAATAGGTGCAGGAGTAGGCCATTCGGCCCATCGAGCCAGCACCGCCATTCAATATGATCATGGCTGATCATTCTCAATCAGTACCCCATTCCTGCCCTCTCCCCATACCCCCTGACTCCGCTATCCTTAAGGAGGGGGGAGGGGGGAAGGGGGGGAGGGGAGAGGGGGGAGGGGGGGAGGAGAGGATGTTGCACCAATGCAGGAGAGGTTTGGGCCCAACAGGCCCACTTGGTCTATTGATTCTAAAACATTGTGATAATCCCCGCCTCAGCTACTTCCTCCGGCAGCTCATTCCATACACCCAGCACCCTCTGTGTGAAAAAGTCACCCCTCGGATTCCTATTAAATCTTTTCCCCTTCACCTTGAACCAAAGTCCTCTAGTCCTCGATTCCCCTACTCTGGGCAAGAGACTCTGGGCGTCTACCCGATCTATTCCTCTTATGATTTCACAAACCATCTCTAAGTTCACCCCTCATCCTCCTGCGCTCCAGGGAGTAAAGTCCCAGCCTGCCCAACCACACCCTGTAGTTCAGATCCTTGAGTTCTGGCCAATTCCTTGTAAATCTTCTCTGCACTCTTTCCAACATCTTTCCTTTAACATGGTGCCCAGAACTGAACACAATACTGTTGTACAATGAAGGTTGTATCGCAGCTTGGTTTGACAATAGACAATAGACAATAGGTGCAGGAGGAGGCCATTCGGCCCTTCGAGCCAGCACCGCCATTCAATGTGATCATGGCTGATCATTCTCAATCAGTACCCCGTTCCTGCCTTCTCCCCATACCCCCTGACTCCGCTATCCTTAAGAGCTCTATCTAGCTCTCTCTTGAATGCGTTCAGAGAATTGGCCTCCACTGCCTCCTGAGGCAGAGAATTCCACATATTCACAACTCTCTGACTGAAAAAGTTTTTCCTCATCTCCGTTCTAAATGGCCTACCCCTTATTCTTAAACTGTGGCCCCTGGTTCTGGATGAACCAATCAACCTACAAACCTGCACGTCTTCGGGATGTGGGAGGAAACCGGAGCACCCGGAGGAAACCCACGTAGGCGGCAGGGAGAGCATGCAGACTCGACACACAGAGGTCAGGATGGAACCCGGGTCTCCGGTGCCGTGAGGCAGTGTCTCTACGAGCTGCGTTACCATGAATGGCCACATCTTCAGTTGTCGGGACCCTATGTTTTTGTTTAGCTTTAATTTACAGATACAGCACGGACGCAGGCCATTCGGCCCACCGGGTCCACGCCGACCAGCGGTCACCCCGCACACTAACACCATCCTACACACACAAGGGGACAATTTACAACTTTTACCGAAGCCAATTAACCTACAAACTTGCACGTCTTTGGAGTAAAGGAATACAGAGCTTTATTGTCATTCGATACCGAGATACCGAACAAAATTACATTTCCAGCAGTCACAGAACACAACAAAAAAAGAAAAGAACACAAGGCACACGACCCCAACACAAACATCCATCACAGTGACTCCAAACACCCACTCACTGTGATGGAAGGCAACAAAACTTGGAGTGTGGGAGGAAACCGGAGCACCCGAAGAAAACCCACGCAGGTCACGGGGAGAACGGGCAAACTCCGCAAAGACAGCACCCGTAGTCCGGATGGAACCCGGGTCTCTGGCGCTGTGAGGCAACAACTCTACCGCTACGCCACTCTCCACAAGCTCATCCCCTCGGTTCTCCCGACAGATTATCGAACATCATATCCTTTTGTGGCTCTTCACCAATGAATTTTGTTTGAAAAGGCTTCAGATATTTTGCAATTAAAAGATTATGTGTGTGCTTATCTCTCTTGTGGCTGCTGTCGCCTTGGGCGAGCACGCTCTGGGTTATTGTGTACAGCGTGCTCATCTGTAAAGGCGTCTGAGTTCAGTTTAGTTTAGAGACACAGTATGGAAACAGGCCCTTCCACGCACCGAGTCCACCGTTCAGTTGAGTTTATTGTCACGTGTACCGAGGTACAGTGAGAAGCTTTTGTTGCGTGCTAACCAGTCAGCGGAAAGACAATACACGATTACAATCAAGCCATTTACAGTGCACAGATAAGAGATGCAATGCTAAGACTTGTTTATCAAACAACCAACTTGCCTTTCTAAAGCTCTTCTCTTGACGTCTAATCATCCCAAGGTACTTTGCCATCAGTGCATTGCTCTTCCTAAGATTATAAGATCATAAGTGATAGGAGCAGAATTAGGCCATTCGACCCATCGAGTCTACTCCGCCATTCAATCATGGCTGATCTATCTCTCCCTCTCAACTCCATTCTCCTGCCTTCTCCCCATAACCTCTGATACCTGTACTAATAAAAAAATCTATCCATCTCCACCTTAAAAGCATCCACTGACTTGGCCTCCACAGCCTTCTGTGGCAAAGAATTCCACAGATTCACCACCCTCTGACTAAAGAAATTTCTCATCATCTCCTTCTTAAAAGAACATCCTTTAATTCCGAGGCTGTGACCTCTAGTCCTAGACTCTCCCACTAGTGGAAACATCCTCTCCACATCCACTCTATCCAGGCCTTTCACTATTCTGTACGTTTCAATGAGGTCCCCCCTCATCCTTCTAAACTCCAGCGAGTACAGGCCCAGTGCCGACAAACGCTCATCATATATTAAATATCAAAATGTTAAAATGTCAAAATGTTAAAGGCAGAGTCTTTGTTATTCCATGAGGAAACTCTGCAATGTGAATGGACTATCAATTACGAGAGGCACATAGAGATTATTTAATATTACTGTCGCAAATAATGTCTATGGCTGTCATAGAAACATAGAAAATGGGTGCAGGAGGAGGCCATTTGGCCCTTCGAGCCAGCACCACCATTCATTGTGATCATGGCTGATCATCCACAATCAGTAACCCGTGCCTGCCTTCTCCCCATATCCCTTGATTCCGCTAGCCCCTAGAGCTCTATCTAACTCTCTTTTAAATTCATCCAGTGAATTGGCCTCCACTGCCTTCTGTGGCAGAGAATTCCACAAATTCACAACTCTCTGGGTGAAAAAGGTTTTTTTTCTCACCTCAGTTTTAAATGACCTCCCCTTTATTCTTAGACTCTGTGGCCCTTGGTTCTGGACTCCCCCAACATTGGGTACATTTTTCCTGCTTCTAGCTTGTCCTGTCTTTTTATAATTTTATACATTTTTATAAGATCCCCTCTCATCCTTCTAAACTCCAGTGAATACAAGCCCAGTCTTTTCAATCTTTCCTTGTACGACAGTCCCGCCATCCAGGGGATTAACCTGGTGAACCTACGCTGCACTGCCTCAATAGCAAGGACGTCTTTCCACAAATTAGGAGACCAAAACTGCACACAATATTCCAGATGTGGTCAATACTCCAGATGTGGTAAATACTCCAGATGTGGTCTCATAGCTGCAGAGGTGGTTCCTTTAATATTTCTTTAAAACCACAGCACGCCAATGTAATTTGATCAGGGGTTCAGTAATGTTTCACTGTGTTTCGATGGTTGTTCTGCAAGGAAAGTTATGTGAAATGTTTTTCTAAGTCAGTCTGTAGAGCACCCAAGCAGGGAAGAGGTTATTTTAATTCCAGTTTTGTGGTATGAGGAAGAGCACTGAATAATAAATTCATAAGTTGACAAGTTGTCAGAGCAGAATTAGGCCATTCGGCCCATCACAGAAACATAGAAAATAGGTGCAGGAGTAGGCCATTCGGCCCTTCGAGCCTGCACCGCCATTCAATATGATCATGGCTGATCATCCAGCTCAGTATCCTGTACCTGCCTTCTCTCCATACCCCCTGATCCCTTTAGCCACAAGGGCCACATCTAACTCCCTCTTAAATATAGCCAATGAACTGGCTTCAACTACCTTCTGTGGCAGAGAATTCCACAGACTCACCACTCTCTGTGTGAAGAAATGTTTTCTCATCTCGGTCCTAAAAGACTTCCCCCTTATCCTTAAGCTGTGACCCCTGGTTCTGGACTTCCCCAACATCGGGAACAATCTTCCCGCATTTAGCCTCTCCAACCCCTTAAGAATTTTATATGTTTCTATAAGATCCCCCCTCAGTCTTCTAAATTCCAGCGAGTACAAGCCATCGAGTCTACTCCGCCATTCAATCATGGCTGATCTATCTCTCTATCCCCTGACCCCATTCTCCTGCCTTCTCCCCATGACACCCGTACTAATCAAGAATCTATCTATCTCTGCCTTAAAAATATCCATTGACTTGGCCTCCACAGCCTTCTGTGGCAATGAATTCCACAGATTCACCACCCTCTGACTGAAGAAATTCCTCCTCATCTCCTTTCCAAAGGAAAGTCCTTGTATTCTGAGGCCGTGATCCTTAGTCCTGGACTCTCCCACCAGTGGAAACATCCTCTCCACATCCACTCTATCCAGGCCTTTCACTGTTCGGCGAGTTTCAATAGAGTCCCAGCTTACTCAACCTCTCCCTGTAGCTCACACCCTCGAGTCCTGGCAACATTCTTGTATTCCTAAACTAAACTAAACTTCATTGTTTAACTGGTTTACAATTGACTGTGGCACCTCGTTCTTCGAGTGAAAGCCATTAGCGATGAGTCACAAAACCCTCTGCCAAAGGGAACACCTTGCCAGGAACAAGAGCTTCACAAAATACTGGAACATCACCTCATAGAACGTAGAACAGCACAGAACAATGGCTGTGCCCAACAAGATACCAAGTCCAACTCCTATCTACCTGCACATGGTCCATATCCCTCCATTTCCCTGCATCTCCATGTGCCTATCCAAAAGTCTCCAACCTTTCTCATGTTCTAAGGCAGGCGAGTGGGGTTAGGACGGAGAGATAGATCAGGCGTGATTGAGTGGAGGGAGTAGACTTGATGGGCCGAATGGCCTAATTCTGCTCCTGTCACATATGGCGTTATGACATAGAATAGAATAGAATAGAATAGAATAGGTGCAGGATGAGGCCATTTGGCCCTTCGAGCCAGCACCTCCATTCATTGTGATCATGGCTGATCGTCCCCAGTCAAACCCCGTGCCTGCCTTCTCCCCATATCCCTTGATTCCACTAGCCCCTAGAGCTCTGTCTAACTCTCTCTTAAATCCATCCAGTGATTTGGCTTCCACTGCCCTCTGTGGCAGAGAATTCCACAAATCCACAACTCTCTGGGTGAAAAAGTTTTTTCTCACCTCAGTTTTAAATGGCCTCCCCTTTATTCTTAGACTGTGTGGCCCCTGGTTCTGGACTCGCCCAACATTGGGAACATTTTTCCTGCATCTAGCTTATCCAGTCCTTTTATAATTTTATATGTTTCTATAAGATCCCCTCTCATCCTTCTAAACGCCAGTGAATACAAGCCCAGTCTTTTCAATCTTTCCTCATATGTCAGTCCCGCCATCCCAGGGATCAATCTCGTGAACCTACGCTGCACTGCCTCAATTACAAGGATGTCCTTCCTCAAATTAGGAGACCAAAACTGTACACAATACTCCAGATGTGGTCTTACCAGGGCCCTATACAACTGCACACAGTACTCCAGGTGTGGTGTCACCAAGGCCCTGTACAACTGCAGAAGAACCTCTTTACTCCTATACTGAAATCCTCTTGTTATGAAGGCCAACGTGCCATTAGCTTTCTTCACTGCCTACTGTACCTGCACGCCAACTTTCAGTGACTGGTGTACAAGGACACCCAGGTCTCGCTGCAACTCCATTGAGACAATAATCTGCCTCCTTGTTTCTGCCGCCAAAGTGGATAACCTCACATTTATCTATATTGCATCTGTCCACTCACTCAACCTGTCCAGGTCACCCTGCAACCTCCTAACATCCTCTTCACAGTTCACACTGCCACCCAGCTTTGTGTCATCCGCAAACTTGCTAGTGTTGCTTCTAATTCCTTCATCCAAATCATTAATATATATGGTAAACAGTTGCAGCCCCAACACCGAGCCTTGCGGCACTCCACTCGCCACTGCCTGCCATTCTGAAAAGGACCCGTTTACTCCTACTCTTTGCTTCCTGTCTGCCAACCAATTTTCTATCCATGTCAACACTCTACCCCCAATACCATGTGCTCTAATTTTGGTCACCAATCTCCCGTGTGGGACCTTTTCAAAGGCTTTCTGGAAATCTAGATACACTACATCCACTGGCTCCCCTTCATCCATTTTAATTGTCACGTCCTCAAAAAATTCCAGAAGATTAGTCAAGCATGATTTCCCTTTCATAAATCCATGCTGACTTGGACTTATCCTTTTACTGCTATCCAAATGCACCGTTATTACCTCTTTAATAATTGACTCCAGCATTTTTCCCACCACCGAAGTCAGGCTAACTGGTCTGTAATTCCCCGTTTTCTCTCTCACTCCTTTCTTGAAAAGTGGGATAACATTAGCTATCCTCCAATCCACAGGAACTGCTTCTGAATCTATGTCCTCGTTACCCACAATAATTTCACCCATGTCTGCCTTCAAGGGACCCACATTTGACTTTGCTACTCTTTTCCTCTTAACATATCTAAAGAAGCTTTTACTGTCCTTCTTTATATTCTTGGCCAGCTTCCCCTCGTACTTCATCTTTTCAGCCCGTATTGCCCATTTTGTTACCTTCTGTTGTCTTATGAAAGTTTCCCAATCCTCTGGCTTCCCGCTACTCTTTGCTGTGTTATACATCTTTTCTTTTAGTTTTATTCCATCCCTAACTTCCCTTGTCAGCCACGGTTGTCTCCTACTCCCCTTAGAATCTTTCTTCCTCTTTGGAATTAAATGATCCTGCGTCTTCCTGATTATGCCCAGAATTTCCTGCCATTGCTGTTCCACCGTCAATCCTGCTAGGATCCCTTTCCAGTCAACCTTGGCCAGCTCCTCTCTCATGCCTTCATAGTCCCCTTTGTTCAACAGCAATGCTGACACTTCCGATTTAACCTTCTCCTTCTCAAATTGCAGATTAAAACTAATCATATTATGGTCACTACCTCCAAGCGGCTCCTTTACCTCGAGTTCTCTTTATCAAATCTGGTTCATTGGACAACATTAAATCCAGAATTGCCTTTTCTCTGGTAGGTTCCATTACAAGCTGCTCTAAGAACCCATCTCGGAGGCACTCTACAAACTCTCTTTCTTGGGGTCCAGAAGCAACCTGATTTTCCCAGTCTACCTGCATATTGAAATGGCCCATGACCTTTCTTACATGCCAGCTTTAACTCCTGCTGCAACTTACACCCTACACCCGGGCTACTATTTGGGGGTCTGTAGATAACACCAATTAGTGTCTTCTTACCGTTACAATTCCTCAACTCAATCTACAGTGACTCTACCTCGTCAGTCCCTATGTCACCCCTCGCAAGAGACTGAATTTCATCCCTCACCAGCTGAGCTACCCCACCTACTCTGCCCACCTGCCTGTCCTTTCTATAGGATGTATAACCCTGAATATTAAGTTCCCAGGCCCGATCCTCCTGCAGCCACGTCTCTGTAATCGCCACAATGTCATATCGACCAACCTCTAACTGAGCCTCAAGCTCATCTACTTTACTTCTTATACTTCGCGCATTCATATACAATACTTTTAATTCCTTACTCATCTCGCCCTTCACACCGATCCCTATTACACTTGGCCATTCTCTCCTACCCCTTTGTCAGCTTTCTTTCCCGTTAATTCTGGGATCATTAACTATCCCTTTACTCTCTTTCCCTTTAACTCCATCCTTGACTATCCCATTTGACACCCCCCCCCCCCCCCACCCTTATTTAGTTTAAACCACCCGTGTAGCAGAGGCAAACCTGCCCACCAGAATGATGGTCCCCCACCTGTTAAGATGCAATCCGTCCCTTTTGTACAATTTCCCCCTTACCCCAAAACAGATCCCAGTGATCTAAGAATCTAAATCCCCGCCCCCTGCACCATTTCCTCAGCCACACATTCAGGTCCTGTATCTCCCTGTTCCTGCTCTCGCCAGCATGAGGAACTGGAATCAAACCGGAGATAACCACCCTGGAGGTCCTGCTTTTCAGCATTTTTCCAAGCAGAGGGTAAGAGAGACTCATAGTTCTGGAGAAACAAGAGGAGTTGAATATAGGAGCAAAGAGGTCCTTCTGCAGTTGTACAGGGCCCTAGTGAGACCGCACCTGGAGTACTGTGTGCAGTTTTGGTCTCCAAATTTGAGGAAGGATATTCTTGCTATTGAGGGCGGGCAGCGTAGGTTTACTAGGTTCATTCCAGGAATGGTGGGACTGTCATATGTTGAAAGGCTGGAGCGACTAGGCTTGTATACACTGGAATTTAGAAGGATGAGAGGAGATCTTATCGAAACATATGATTATTAAGGGGTTGGACACGTTAGAGACAGGAAACATGTTTCCAATGTTGGGGGAGTCCAGAACAAGGGGCCACAGTTTAAGAATAAGGGGTAGGCCATTTAGAACTGAGATGAGGAAAAACTTTTTCAGTCAGAGAGTTGTGAATCTGTGGAATTCTCTGCCTCAGAAGGCAGTGGAGGCTAATTCTCTGAATGCATTCAAGAGAGAGCTAGATAGAGCTCTTGATAGCGGAGTCAGGGGTATGGGGAGAAGGCAGGAACGGGGTACTGATTGAGAATGATCAGCCATGATCACATTGAATGGCGGTGCTGGCTCGAAGGGCCTATTGTCTATTGTCTATTGAGAGGTGTGGGAAGGCACAGAACTAACAAGGAACACCACCTCATCTTTTTGCCTGGGCAGCTTACAACCCACTGGTATGAGCATTGAAGGTATTTATTCACAAAATGCTGGAGTAACTCAGCAGGTCAGGCAGCATCTCAGGAGAGAAGGAATGGGTGACGTTTTGGGTCGAGACCCTTCCTCAGACCAAATGAACGTTGACTTCTCTAATTTCAAGAAACCCTTGCATTTCCGCTCTCTCCGACCCTCCCCCATCTTAGTCACCCTGCTAGTTCCACTGTTCGTATCCCTTCGTTATCACCTCTTCCACAGCCAACAATGGATCATTGTGGGCTCCACCTTTCCTGGGTCATCGGTGTTGGCTGTGATTTCTCCTGATTTTTTCATACCTCTAGTTTGCCTCTCATTAGTTGTGGCAGGTACAATAACTATAATTTGTGTTCGTAAGTTCTAGGAGCAGAATTCGGCCAATCGCTATTTGGCCCATCAAGTCTACCCCACCACAAATCATGGCTGATCTACCATTCCCTCTAAACCCCACTCTCCTGCCTCATCCCCATAACCTCTGACACAGACCTGTTCCGAGAGCATCCAATCCTGGCAATATCCTCGTAAATCTTCTCTGTACCCTTTCCAGCGACAATAGACAATAGACAATAGGTTGAGGAGGAGGCCATTCGGCCCTTCAAGCCAGCATCGCCATTCAATGTGATCATGGCTGATCATTCTCAATCAGTACCCCGTTCCTGCCTTCTCCCCATACCCCCTGACTCCGCTATCAAGAGCTCTATCTAGCTCTCTCTTGAATGCATTCAGAGAATTAGCCTCCACTGCCTTCTGAGGCAGGGAATTCCACAGATTCACAACTCTCTGACTCTGTTTTTCCTCATCTCAGTTCTAAATGGCCTACCCCTTATTTGTAAACTGTGTGGCCCCTGGTTCTGGACTCCCCCAACATTGGGAACATGTTTCCTGCCTCTAACGTGTCCAACCCCTTAATAATCTTGTACATTTCGATAAGATCCCCTCTCATCCTTCTAAATTCCAGTGTATTCCAGTGTATTTTCTCCGGGTGCTCCGGTTTCCTCCCACATCCCAAAGACGTGCAGGTCTGTAGGTTAATTGGCTTCTGTAGATTGTACCCAGTGGGCAGGTTGGAAATATCTTTCCTGTAATACGGTGCCCAGAACTGAACCCTGTACACTAAATGCGGCCTCACCAACGTCTTGTACAACTGCGAACCGACCTCCCAACTTCTATACTCAATACTCTGACTGATGAAGCTCAATGTGCCAAAAGCCTTTGTGACCACCCTATCTAGCTAAAGTCCATCTGGCTAAAGATCGCCCCTCAATCTCCAATGTTCCAGAGAAAGGGATGTTTTAGGCAAGAGAGGTTGATAGTGTATTAAAGGCGTGGTGCTCTCCCTAGGATGTGCTCAGGAGATAATGTAGGAAGGAACTGCAGATGCTGGTTTAAACCAAAGACAGACACAAAAAGCTGGAGTAACTCAGCGGGACGTGCAGCATCTCTGGAGAGAAGGAATGGGTGACGTTTCGGGTCGAGACCCTTCTTCATAGTGATAGTCAGGGGAGAGGGAAACGATTGATGTAGACGGTGATGTCGAGCGAGCGATATAGAACAAATGAATGAAAGATAACGTAACAATGATGAAGGCGACAGGCCATTGCGGTTGAGGTGAAAATGAGTTACAGACAATGAGACTCAACAAGACGACTTTGAAGGTAGTACATCGACTTGGGTGGGGGAGGGACTGAGAGAGGGGGGATGCAAGGGTTACTCGTAGTTAGAGAAATCAATACTCCAACCACTGGGGTGTAAGTTGTGTAGGAAATTAACTGCAGATGCTGGTACAAATCGAAGGCATCACAAAATGCTGGAGTAACTCAGCAGGTCAGGCAGCATCTCGGGAGAGAAGGAATGGGTGACGTTTCGGGTCGAGACCCTTCTTCAGACTGATGTCAGGGGGGGGGAGGGACAAAGAAAGGATATAGGTGGAGACAGGAAGACAGTGGGAGAACTGGGAAGGAGGAGAGGAAGAAAGGGTCAGAGGAACTATCTAAAGTTGGAGAAGTCAATGTTCATACCGCTGGGCTGCAAACTGCCCAGGCGAAATATGAGGTGCTGTTCCTCCAATTTGTGGTGGGCCTCACTATGGCACTGGAGGAGGCCCATGACAGAAAGGTCAGACTGGGAGTGGGAGTTGAAGTGCTCAGCCACCGGGAGATCAGGTTGGTTAAGGCGGACTGAACGAAGGTGTTGAGCGAAACGATCGCCGAGCCTGCGCTTGGTCTCGCCGATGTAGACAAGTTGACACCTGGAACATCGGATACAATAGATGAGGTTGGAGGAGGTGCAAGTGAGCTGTAAGTTGAGCTGTAGTTGAGGTGCAGTGAGCTGTAAGCTGCAAGCTGCCCAAGCGAAATATAAGGTGCTGTTCCTCCAATTTGCATTTGGCCTCAGTCTGACAACGGAGAATGCCCAGGACGGTCAGGTCAGTTTAGTTTAGTTGAGTTGGGAGATACAGCGCGGAAACAAGGGGCCTGCCTAGTCCGCGCCGGCCAGCGATCATGTGAGGGGAAAGTGAGGGCTAGTTGAAGTTAGAGAAGTCAACGTTCATACCGCTGGGCTGTGAGCTGCCCGGGCGAAATACCAGGTGCCGTTCCTGCGATGTTCAGAGTCTTCGGCTGACGCCCATGATGTGGCAGGACAAGAAATGCTGCGTTGCAAGATCGAGGCACACGCCCTCAGCGGGTAATTAAGCAGGCCGGTCTATTCGGGCTGGGCTCACGCGAGGCGGATAGTTCCTGCAGCTCCAGGCGAAAGTCTGATCAGTTTTCCTTTAATTACCGCCCCCTCTCCTTTGACATTTAAGCACATCTGCTGGAACCTGCCTCCCGGCTCAATGTTGCTGCCCTCTAAACCAGCATCTCTCAGCCCGGCAGCTTCACACTGGGAACGAACGCGAATCGCCGGGCACCCTGACCCCTTGACCGCACTGGGGGCCCCTACTCGCTGGGGATTCACAACTTCACCAGCTACAGGAGAGGAATTAGGCCGTTCGGCCCATCGAGTCCACTCCGCCATTCAATCATAGAAACATAGAAAATAGGTGCAGGAGTAGGCCATTTGGCCCTTCGAGCCTGCGCCGCCATTCCATATGATCATGGCTGATCATCCAACAGTATCCTGTACCTGCCTTCTCTCCATACCCCCCTGATCCCTTTAGCCACATGGCTGATCTCTGCCTCCACAGCGAGCAAACGCCGCAGCGAGACTCCTGACGGGTACCCGTAAAAGGGACCACATCACCCCGATTCTGGCCTCTCTCCACTGGCTCCCAGTACGGTACAGAATCAACTTCAAACTCCTCCAATTCACCTACAAAGCCCTAAACAGGCTTGCCCCCCCCCCCCCCCCCATATCAAAAACCTTCTAACCCCCCTCTCTATCTCCAGGTCCCTCAGGTCGGCCGACTTGGGGCTACTGACTATCCCGCGGTCTAGGCTTAAGCTCAGGGGTGACCGCGCTTTTGCGGTTGCAGCTCCTAGACTGTGGAACAGCATCCCTCTCCCCATCAGAACTGCCCCCTCCATCCACTCCTTTAAGTCCAGGCTCAAAACCTACTTCTACTCCCTAGTGTTTGAGGCCCTCTGAGGGGGCGCTGTGAACTGTAAACTGTTTATGTATGTGTTGTTAGGTTTGTGTGCTGTTGTATGTTCTTTTCTAGTAGCTGCACTGATGTACAGAACTTTGGTCAACGTGGGTTGTGTTTAAATGTGCTACACAAATAAAATTGACGTGACTTGACTTGACTCCTCATCCCATTCTCCTGCCTTCACCCCATAACCCGTTCTAATCAAGAATTTGTCTATCTCTGCCTTAAAAATATCCACTGACTTGGCCTCCACAGCCCTCTGTGGCAATGAGTTCCGCAGATTCACCACCCTCTGACTAAAGAAGTTCCTCCTCACCTCCGTTCTAAAAGGGCACCCTTTAATTCTGAGGCTGTGACCTCTGGTCCTAGACTCTCCCACCAGTGGCAAAAGGACATACCTTTAGGAAGGAGATGAGCAGGGATTTCTTTAGTCAGAGGGTGGTGAATCTGTGGAATTCTTTGCTGAATTGTGGAAGTCAGTGGGTATTTTTAAGGCAGAGATTGATAGATTCTTGATCAGTACGGGTGTCAGGGTTATGGGGAGAAGGCAGGAGAATGGGGTTGGGAGGGAGAGATAGATCAGCCATGATTGAATGGCGGAGTAGACTGGATGGGCCGGATGGCCTAATTCTGCTCGAGTCCTGGCAACATCCTTGTAAATCTTCTCAGCACCCTTTCCAGCTTGACAACATCTTTCCTATAACATGGTGCCCAGGACTGAACACAATACTCTAAATGCAGCCTCACCAACGTCTTATACAACTGAAACATAATCTCACAACTTCTATACTCAATACACTGATGAAGGGCAACGTGCCAAAAGCCTCTCATGATTTTGTACACCTCTGTAAGATCACCCCTCGTCCTCCTGCGCTCCATGGAATAGAGACCCAGCCTGCTCAACCTCTCCCTATAGTTCACACCCTCTAGTCTTGGCAACATCCTCGTAAATCCTCTCTGTACATCTGACAATAATACAACCTAGAGTCCTGTCTTTTGACATTATACTTGTTCAAAGGACAATAAACTTGAACAAGTTCAGTTCAGTTCAGTTAGAAACATAGAAACATAGAAAATAGGTGCAGGAGTAGGCCATTCGGCCCTTCGAGCCTGCACCGCCATTCAATATGATCATGGCTGATCATTCAGCTCAGTAGCCTGTACCTGCCTTCTCTCCATACCCTCTGATCCCTTTAGCAAAAAGGGCCACATCTAACTCCCTCTTAAATATAGCCAATGAACTGGCCTCAACTACCTTCTGTGGCAGAGAATTCCACAGACTCACCACTCTCTGTGTGAAGAAATGTTTTCTCATCTCGGTCCTAAAAGACTTCCCCCTTATCCTTAAGCTGTGACCCCTGGTTCTGGACTCCCCCAACATCGGGAACAATCTTCCCGCATCTAGCCTCTCCAACCCCTTAAGAATTTTATATGTTTCTATAAGATCCCCCCTCAGTCTTCTAAATTCCAGCGAGTACAAGCCCAGTCTATCCAGTCTTTCCTCATATGTAAGTCCCGCCATCCCAGGGATCAATCTAGTTAGTTTATCATCACGAGACATCCTCAGACAAGAAGGGTCCCCACCTGAAACGTCACCCATCCTTGTTAGTCATAGAGAGAGAGTCACAGAGTGATACAGTGGAAACAGGCCCTTCGACCCAACTTGCCCACACCGGCTGACATGTCCCAGCTACACTAGTGCCACCTGCCTGCGTTTGGTCCATATCCCTCTAAACCTATCCTATCCATGTACACAGTTTAAGAATAAGGGGTAGGCCATTTAGAACGGAGATGAGGAAAAACATTTTCAGTCAGAGAGTTGTAAATCTGTGGAATTCTCTGCCTCAGAAGGCAGTGGAGACCAATTCTCTGAATGCATTCAAGGGAGAGCTAGATAGAGCTCTTAATGATAGCGGAGTCAGGGGGTATGGGGAGAAGGCAGGAACAGGGTACTGATTGAGAATGATCAGCCATGATCACATTGAATGGTGGTGCTGGCTCGAAGGGCCGAATGGCCTCCTCCTGCACCTATTGTCTATTGTCTACCTGTCAGAGCATCTCTAGAGATGCTGCCTGACCTGCTGAGTTACTTAGAAACATAGAAACGTAGAAACTAGGTGCAGGAGTGGGCCATTTGGCCCTTCGAGCCAGCACCGCCATTCATTATGATTATGGTAATCATCCAAAAGAAGGGTTTCAACCCGAAACGTCACCCATTTCTATTCTCCAGAGATGCTGCCTGACCCGCTGAGTTACTCCAGCGTTTTGTGTCTATTAACGAAAAAGAATTAGTTTAGTTTAGTTTAGTTTAGAAATACAGAGCAGAAATAGGCCCTTCGGCCCACCAGGTCCGCGCCGCCCAGCGATCCCCGCACACTAACACTATCCTACACACACTAGGGTACAATTTACACTTTTTACCAAGCCAATCAACCTGGTCCCTTTCCTTGGGCGGTGAAAGGGTCACTGATGGTGGGAGTCCGCTGCAGATTGCTTGCCTTCGATGTGAATTAACGCAAGGGACTCTTGCCCTGGGATCTGTTGTGGCTCATGTAAATCGCGTTAATGTAATATGACAAATCGCTAATTGGGCGTGAAATTCCAAGGGCGGTTTTCTCTGTTGATGCGAAAAAAGATAAAGAAAATATCGGAGGGAGCTTGGTGCTCTGGAATTTGATGTCCGGGGGTCAGGCATGCCGATCTCCGCACTGCACAGATTACATTAAAGCAAACAGAAGCTAATGCTCAAACCTCATGCCCAACTATTCAACCACGGCCAGGCGGAATGATGGCAATGGGCTCCATCAAAACAACTCCACTGTGGACAATCGGCACATTGTTAACCTTTAACCGCTACGTAACCCCGCCAAGTATAGTTCAGTGTGGTTTAGTTTAGAGATACAGCGTGGAAACAGGCCCTTCGGCCCACCGAGTCCGCGCCGACCAGCGATCACCGCACACTAGTTTAGTTTAGAGATACAGCGCGGAAACAGGCCCTTCGGCCCACCGAGTCCGCGCCGACCAGCGATCACCGCACACTAGTTTAGTTTAGAGATACAGCGCGGAAACAGGCCCTTCGGCCCACCGAGTCCGCGTCGACCAGCGATCCCCGCACACTAGCACTACTCTACACACACTAGGGACAATTTACAATTTTTACCAAAGCCAATTAACCTACACTATACCACCTATACTAGCACTATCCTACACACTAAAGGGCGGTCACGGTGGCACAGCGGTAGAGTTGCTGCCTTACAGCGCTTACAGCGCCAGAGACCCGAGTTCGATCCCGACTACGGGCGCCGTCTGTACGGAGTTTGTACGTTCTCCCCGTGACCTGCATGGATTTTCTCCGAGATCTTCAGTTTCGTCCCACACTCCAAAGACGTGCGGGTCTGTAGGTTGATTGGCGTGGTATAAATATAAATTGTCCCTAGTGGGTGTAGGATAGTGTTAGTGTGCGGGGATCACTGGTCGGTGCGGACTCGGTGGGCTGAAGGGCCTGATTCTGCGCTGTATCTCTAAACGAAACTTAACTAGGGACAATTTACAATTTTTACCGAAGCCAATTTGGTAAAATTATGATAGCGGTAGAGTTGCTGCCTCACAGCGCCGGGGACCCGGGTTCCATCCCGACTACGGGCGCCGTCTGTACGGAGTTTGTACGTTCTCCCCGTGACCCGCGTGGGTTTTCTCAAAACTAAACTAAACTAAATTGAACTAAACTTAGCTAAACATTGTAGGGAGGTTGAGGTTTGTGACAGGAAAGTGGAGCTGATGTCCAATTTTAGTTTAGTTTAGTTTAGAGATACAGCTCGGAAACAGGCCCTTCGGCCCACCGGGTCCGCACCGACCAGCGATCCCCGCACACTAACACTATCCTACACACACTAGGGACAATTTTTACATTTCTACCAAGCCAAATTAACCTACAATCCTGCACGTTTTTGGAGTGTGGGAGGAAACCGGGGCACCTGGAGAAAACCCACACAGGTCACGGGGAGAACGTACAAACTCTGTACAGACAGCGCCCGTAGTCGGGATCGAACCCTGGTCTCTGGTGCTGTAAAGCAGCAACTCTACCGCTGTGCCACCGTGCCGCCCTCTAAATATACTGTATATTCACCCTCGGAAAATCACTGTGAGCGTTCACCTTAACCATGCCCCTCATTCACTATGTAGGTTGTATACTACACACTGTGTAGTTACTCCAGCAATTTGTGTTTTTTTGTTGTTGTAAACCTGCATCTGCAGTTCCATGTAGCTCAAAGGGGTTGGACACATTAGAGGCAGGAAACATGTTCCCAATGTTGGGGGAGTCCAGAACAAGGGGCCACAGTTTAAGAATAAGGGGTAGGCCATTTAGAACGGAGATGAGGAAAAACATTTTCAGTCAGAGAGTTGTAAATCTGTGGAATTCTCTGCCTCAGAAGGCAATTCTCTGAATGCATTCAAGAGAGAGCCAGATAGAGCTCTTAAGGATAGCGGAGTCAGGGGGTATGGGGAGAAGGCAGGAACGGGGTACTGATTGAGAATGATCAGCCATGATCACATTGAATGGCGGTGCTGGCTCGAAGGGACGAATGGCCTCCTCCTGCACCTATTGTCTATTGATCTATCTCTCCCTCCTAACCCCATTCTCCTGCCTTCTCCCCATAGCCTCTGCCACCTGTCAAGACAACTCAAGTTTATTTGTCACATACATATACAAGATGTGCAGTGAAATGAAAGTGGCAATGCCTGCGGATTGTGCTAAACTACAAAACAGAATAGAATTTTTTTTTTAACAAAAAAAAATAAATTAATACAGTAAATTAAATTAGTCCCTGGTGATATGAGAGTTAACAGTCCTGATGGCCTGTGGGAAGAAACTCCGTCTCATCCTCTCCGTTTTCACAGCGTGACAGCGGAGGTGTTTGCCTGACCGTAGCAGCTGGAACAGTCCGTTACTGGGGTGGCAGGAGTCCCCTATAATCTTGCTTGCTCTGGATCTGCACCTCCTGATGTATAGGTCCTGCAGGGGGGCGAGTGTAGTTCCCATGGTGCGTTCTGCCGAACGCACTACTCTCTGCAGGGCCATCCTGTCCTGGGCAGAGCTGTTCCCAAACCAGACTGTGATGTTGCCGGACAGGATGCTCTCTACAGCCCCAGAGTAGAAGCACTGAAGGATCCTCAGAGACACTCTGAATTTCCTCAGCTGTCTGAGGTGGTAAAGGCGCTGCTTTGCCTTACCCACCAGTGCGGCAATGTGTGTTGTCAATGTCAGATCCTCTGTGATGTGGACTCCCAGGTATTTAAAACTGCTCACCCGATCCACAGTAGACCCATTTATCTCCAGTGGCGTGTACGGCCTTGGATGTTGAGCCCTTCTAAAGTCTACAATCAGCTCCTTAGTTTTTGTGACATTCAAGAGGAGCGACTAGGCTTGTATACACTGGAATTTAGAAGGATGAGAGGGGATCTTATCGAAACGTATAAGAATATTAAGGGGTTGGACACGTTAGAGGCAGGAAACATGTTCCTAATGTTGGGGGAGTCCAGAACAAGGGGCCACAGTTTAAGAATAAGGGGTAGGCCATTTAGAACGGAGAAGAGGAAAAACTTTTTCAGTTGTAAATCTGTGGAATTCTCTGCCTCAGAAGGCAGTGGAGGCCAATTCTCTGAATGCATTCAAGAGGGAGCTAGATAGAGCTCTTAAGGATAGCGGAGTCAGGGGGTATGGGGAGAAGGCAGGAACGGGGTACTGATTGAGAATGATCAGCCATGAACACATTGAATGGCGGTGCTGGCTCGAAGGGCCGAATGGCCTACCCCTGCACCTACTGTGTATTGTCTATTGAGGCTGTTGACCTGACACCAGAGTGCCAGATCAGCCCCCTCCTCCCGGATGAAAGCTATCCATCTTTGCCTTCAAAATATCCATTGACGTGGTCTCTACATCCGTCTGTGGCAATGAATTCCACAGATTCACCACCCTCTGACTAAAAAAAATTCCTCCTCATCTCCTTCCTAACTTAAAGAAAGGAGACTTTGAAGGAATGAGACGGGAATCGGCAATACTAGACTGGCAATTTATACCTAAAGGGTTGACGGTGGAGATGCGATGGCAAAGATTTAAAGACCGCATGGATGAACTCCAGAAACTCTTCATCCCTGTCTGACGAAAAAATAAAACAGGGAAGGCAGCTCAACCGTGGCTGACGAGGGAAGTCAAGGATAGTGTTAAATCCAAGGAAAAGGCATATAAATTGGCCAGAGGTAGCAGCAAACCAGAGGACCGGGAGAAATTTAGAACTCAACAAAGGGGTTAATTAAGAGGGGGAAAAAAGAGCACGGAAGAAAGCTTGTGGGAAATATAAATACCGACTCTAAAAGCTTCTTTAGATATGTAAAAAGGAAAAGATTAGTGAAGACAAATGTAGGTCCCTTACAATCAGAGACAGGTGAATTTATAATGGAACACAAGGAAATGGCAGAACAGTTAAACAAGTAGTTAATGTTAGTGTCCGGGGTGATCTGGTTAAAAGACTCTGTGTGTCTACCACATCTATTCCCTCATGATTTTGTACACCTCTATGAGATAGAGTGATACATTGACAAGGTGTGGAAACAGGCCCTTCGGCCAAAACTTGCCCACACCGGCCAACATGTATCAGCTACACTAGTCCCACCTGCCTGCGTTTGGTCAATATCCGTTCAAATCTGTCCTGTCCATGTACCTGTCTAACTTTTTTAAATGTTGGGATTGTCCCTGCCTCAACTACCTCCTCTGGCAGCTCGTTTCATACACCCACCACCCTCTGTGTGAAAAAGTTACCCCTCAGATTCCTATTACAAATCTTTTCCCCTTCACCTGAAACCTATGTCCTCTGGTCCTCGGTTCCCCTACTCTTGGCAAGAGACTCTGTGCATCTACCCGATCTGTTCCTCTCATGATTTTGTACACCTCTATAAGATCACCTCTCATCCTCCTGCGCTCCAAGGAAGAGACCCAGCCTGCTCAACCTCTCCCTATAGCTCACACCCTCTAGTCCTGGCAGCATCCTCATATATCATTTCTGAACCCTTTCCAGCTTGACAATATGTGCATGGAATGAGCTGCCGGAGGAGGTAGTTGAGGCAGGGATTATCACAACGTTTAATAAAAAACGGAAAGACAATACATGATTACAATCGAGCCAATCAGAATGTATAGATACATACATTGAATACAGGCTTGTATTCACTGGAGTTTAGAAGGATGAGAGGGGATCTTATAGAAACATATAAAATTATAAAAGGACTGGACAAGCTAGATGCTGGAAAAATGTTCCCAATGTTGGGGGAGTCCAGAACCAGGGGCCATAGTCTCAGAATAAAGGGGAGGCCACTTAAAACTGAGGTGAGAAAAAACTTTTTCACCCAGAGAGTTGTGAATTTGTGGAATTCTCTGGCACAGAAGGCAGTGGAGGCTAATTCACTGGATGAATTTAAAAGAGAGTTAGATAAAGCTCTTGGGACTAGTGAGAAAAAACTTTTTCACCCAGAGAGTTGTGAATTTGTGGAATTCTCTGCCACAGAAGGCAGTGGAGGCCAATTCACTGGATGAATTTAAAAGAGAGTTAGATAGAGAGCTCTAGGGACTAGTGGAGTCAAGGGATATGGAGAGAAGGCAGGCATGGGTTACTGATTGTGGATGATACAATACAATATACTACAACATATCTTTATTGTCATTGTACAGGGGTGCAACGCGATTGGGAATGCGCCTCCCATACGATGCAATAAATTAATTAGCTAGTCAGTATTAATTTAAACAACCCAATGAAACAAATTAGAACAGTTTTAAAACAGATCAGCCATGATCACAATGAATGGCGGTGCTGGCCCGAAGGGGCCAAATGGCCTCCTCATGCACCTATTTTCTATGTTTCTATGTTGAACACGCAGCGTATAGAAACATAGAAACAGAAAATAGGTGCAGGAGTAGGCCATTCGGCCCTCGAGCCTGCACCGCTATTCAATATAATAATAATAATAATAATGCATTTTATTTATATAGCGCTTTTCATATACTCAAAGACGCTTTACAGAGATTTTGAGAACATAGGGAAATGAATAAATAGATAAATAAGTAAATAAATAAATGAACAGAGAAAGGAGACAGAAGGTGAGGTGACCTTCAGTGGTTGAAGGCAGTACTGAACAGGTGAGACTTCAGCGATGTTTTGAATGTGGTGAGTGTGGAGGAGTCTCTAACGGTTTGGGGTAGTGAGTTCCATAGGGTGGGAGCAGCGATGGAGAAAGCCCTGTCCCCCGAGGATCTGAGTTTGGTCCGGATGTGGGGGGATAGGATTGGCAGCGGCAGAGCGGAGGGTGCAGGTGGGAGTGTGCCTGTGGAGGAGGTCGGTCAGGTAGGATGGGGCCAGGTTATGGAGGGCTTTGTAGGTTATGAGGAGGATTTTGTACTGGATTCTCTGGGGGATGGAGCCAGTGGAGTTTATAAAGGACGGGGGTGATATGGTCACGGATCGAGGTGTGTGTAAGTAGACGGGCAGCGGAGTTTTGCTGATCATCCAACTCAGTATCCCGTACCTGCCTTCTCTCCATACCCCCTGATCCCTTTAGCTACAAGGGCCACATCTAACTCCCTCTTAAATATAGCCAATGAACTGGCCTCAACTACCTTCTGTGGCAGAGAATTCCACAGATTCACCACTCTCTGTGTGAAAAAAAACGTTCTCATCTCGGTCCTAAAAGACTTCCCCCTTATCCTTAAACTGTGACCCCCTTGTTCTGGAGTATGTTGTATGTTGTATGGTGTATTTACTGTGCATGTCGGGACCTGTTCCCACCGCCTGGTCTCGTATCGGGCTGAACCTTGGCTTACCCCGGGCTGAACATTTGCTTGAGGTTGGACCAGATCGTACTGTGGTTTTTGTTTGCGAGAGCATTGGGTTTCCCTGTGCCTCACATATGCTCTCAAGATGTGGGCATCCGCGCATCGTCATGCCTCAGTCACTTCCCAACAAAATCACATCCGTGTCGACATTTGTTTTCCTTAATCTAATGGTGAAAGCCTGGACAGAGTGGGTGCGGAGAGGATGTTTCCACTATTGTGGGGGAGTCCAGGACCAGAGGTCACAGCCCCAGAATAACAGGACGTTCTTTTAGGAAGATGAGGAGGAATTTATTAGTCAGAGGGTGGTGAATCTGTGGAATTCATTGCCATAGACGGCTGTGGAGACAAAGTCAGTGGATATTTTTAAGGCGGAGATAAATAGATTAGTCATAGAGTCATAGAGTGACACAGTGTAGAAACAGGTCACCCGGCCCAACTCGCCCACACCGGCCAACAATGTCTAATATGCCCGAGTCCCACTTGATTGAGCTTGGTCCATATCCCTCCAAACCTGTCCTATCCATGTACCTGTCCAACTGTTTCTTAAACAATAGACAATAGACAATAGGTGCAGGAGTAGGCCATTCAGCCCTTCGAGCCAGCACCGCCATTCAATGCGATCATGGCTGATCACTCTCAATCAGTACCCCGTTCCTGCCTTCTCCCCATACCCCCTCACTTCGCTATCCTTAAGAGCTCTATCCAGCTCTCTCTTGAAAGCATCCAACGAACTGGCCTCCACTGCCTTCTGAGGCAGAGAATTCCACACCTTTACCACTCTCTGACTGAAAAAGTTCTTCCTCATCTCCGTTCTAAATGGGTTCTTCCTCATCTCCGTTCTAAATGGATGGGATAGTCCCAGCCTCAACTACCTCCTCTGGCAGCTTGTTCCATACACCCACCACCCTCCGTGTGAAAAAGTTACCCCTCGGATTCCTATTAAATCTTTTCCCCTTCACCTTGAATTCTTGATTAGTACGGGTGACAGGGGTTTCGGGGAGAAGGCAGGAGAATGGGGTTGGGAGGGAGAGATAGATCAGCCATGATTGAATGGCGGAGTAGACCAGATATGCCGAATGGCCTATTTCTTATGAACTTATGACCTTATGGGATAGTTGATGGCATGTGTGAAAGGCCTTGGCATCCTTTGCTGCCTGAAACTGTTATATAAAGGGAAGTTATTCTGGTTGTTTAAACATGAATGAGTAATGGATTGGTGAAAGACACTAAATCCATGGGAAATTCTGACTGAATTCCATTCATTACTCACTGGTTCCCACACGATTAATATGTGATTGATTTATTTTATATTGGAACAATATTTTTAAAAAGGGAAAACAATTTTCGTATTTAGTTTTCTGCCATTTTATTTTGACTTTCCCCTTGGGGAACTGGGAAGGATGGGGAGCATTAGCGTTCCTGCCAGATATTCCCCCAGATGGAAAATCCGATTGCTGAAGAGATGTCATGGAGAAACGATGATGGGAAACCTCGGGATTTTCCTGCCGGAAGCTGGGCGGTAGTTTCTCCGCCGGGGATAAGTGGCTGACTGAACGAGTTCTCGAACCTCTTCATCCAAACTATTTCTGAGAAATGGTTGGCGGAGAGGTCTGGATTTTCTCAGCTGGGTGAAGATTCCTGAATGGATCCCAGCTTATGTTCCATTGGCCGTCATTCCCAATTTTCCAAGATTGAGAAAGAACTTGTTGTATCTCACACCTGGCAAAGTACTTCAGTTTAGTTTAGTTTACTTTAATTTAGTTTAGTTTACTTTAGTATGGTTTAGTTTAGTTTAATTTAGTTTGGAGATACTACCTCACTCCCAAATACGGGACAAGGTGACATCACGGCCCCACGCCCCATGTGACCTCACCCAGCCAGGGCCCACGTGCTCCCGCTCCACCAATGGCGGCCGCCCAAGGCGGAGGCGGGTCGCTAAGCAACCTCCGTTAGGTGAGCACACTCGGCCCCGCTCCCCGAACACACTCCGTTAGCCATCAGCGTCCAGGCCTACAGCGCCCCCCGGGCCTACAGTATCCAGGCCTACAGCGGCCCCCGGGCCTACAGTGTCTGGGCCTACAGCGACCGGGCCTACAGCAGCCCGCGGGACTAATACGGGACAAGGGCGGTCCCGTACGGGACAAACCAATTTAGCCCAAAATACGGGATGTCCCGGCTAATACAGGACAGTTGGCAACCCTAGATACAGTGCAGAAACAGGCCCTTCGGCCCACCGGGTCCACGCCGACCAGGGATCCCCACACATTAACACCATCCCATTAGGGACAATTTTTACATTTATACCAAGCCAATTAACCTACAAACCTTAACGTCTTTGGAGTGTGGGAGGAAAGCGAAGATCTTGGAGAAAAAACCCACGCAGGTCACGGGTGGAACATACAAACTCCGTACAGACAGCACCCGTAGTCGGGATCGGGAGTGATCGGGACCCCTAGTCGCGAGCGACTAGGCTTGTATACACTGGAATTTAGAAGGATGAGAGGGGATCTTATCGAAACATATAAGATTATTAAGGGGTTGGACACGTTAGAGGCAGGAAATATGTTCCCAATGTTGGGGGAGTCCAGAACCAGAGGCCACAGTTTAAGAATAAGGGGTAGGCCATTTAGAACGGAGGTGAGGAAAAACTTTTTCAGTCAGAGAGTTGTAAATCTGTTGAATTCTCTGCCTCAGAAGGCAGTGGAGACCAATTATCTGATTGCATTCAAGAGAGAGCTAGATAGAGCTCGTAAGGATAGCGGAGTCAGGGGGTACGGGGAGAAGGCAGGAACGGGGTACTGATTGAGAATGATCAGCCATGATCACATTGAATGGCGGTGCTGGCTCGAAGGGCCGAATGGCCTACCCCTGCACCTATTTTCTATTGTCTATTGTCTATTGATCAGCCATGATCACATTGAATGACGGTGCTGGCTCGAAGGGCCGAATGGCCTACTCCTGCACCTATTGTCTATTGTCGAACCAGGGTCTCCGATGCTGCATTCGCTGTAAGGCAGCAACTCCACCGCTGTGCCTTCTTAAATTGGGCTTGAGATCATTGGGTTGAGACCGAAGTTGGGAGTTGATACCGCAGTCGGGAGCTCCAAGCCGCACGAGGTTGGACAAGCCCCAACCCCGGGTAGATCGCCCGGCGAGGGGGAGCTGAGATCCCCCCCCGATGCAGGAGCTTGATCGCCCCGACGAGGAAGGCTCGCCACCGGCTATGGGAGTCAATGTCGTCCCGTCAACGGAAGGCTCGAGGCCCCCTGACCGCTGGAGGAATGTGGAGGAGTCACTGCGGTGGATGTTCATGTTGAAATGTATGTTGTGTGTCCTGTTGCTTTTTATTGTTATGATGACTGTACGGCAAATGAAATTCCTCATATGTTGCACACTTGGCTAATAAAGTATTATTGTGATTGTGTGATAGTCTAGTTTGGATTAGTTTAGTTTAGTTTAATTTAGTTTAGTTAATTTTCATTTTAATTTATTTTAATTTAGTGTGGCTGTCAGGATCGAACCCGGGTCTCTGGCGCTGTAAGGCCATGGCTCCTTACTCCTTACAGGCCCTTCAGCCCAACTCCTTCATGCCAACCATGAAGGCACTGTGCCGTTCGTAGTTGGCATGAAGCAGATGAGCTGATGAGCCTGTTTCCATGCTGTATGACTCTGACTCTATGACTCTTGCTTATCCAATTTCTGTCATGTCATTCAGCACCAGTTGCTGCCAGTGATCTTTGGCAGGGACTCACTTCCATTCTCTGGGCGTTCCTGCTGCATATATTGCATTAATTCAGGGTGATGCTTCAACTTTTCCACACCACAGCAGGGCATCACGGTGGCGCAGCGGTAGAGTTGCTGCCTCACAGCGCCGGAGACCCGGGTTCCATCCCATCTACGGGCGCTGTCTGTACGGAGTTTGTACGTTCTCCTCGTGGGTTTTCTCCGAGATCATCGGTTTCCTCCCACACTCCAAAGACGTACCGGTTTGTAGGTTGATTGGCTTGGTACAAGTGTAAATTGTCCCTCGTGTGTGCAGGATGGTGCTAGTGTGGGGGGATCGCTGTTCGGTGCGGACTCGGTGGGTCGAAGGGCCTGTTTCTGCACTGTATCTCTAAAAAAAATACTAAACTATAATCTGAACCAGGATGCCCCATCTGAGCCAGTCCCATTTGCTCGCATTCGGCCCATATCCCTGCAAACCTTGCCTCTCCAAATGACTTTTAAATGCTAGGTAGACACAAAATGCTGGAGTAACTCAGCGGGCCAGGTAGCATCTCTGGAGAGAAGGAATGGGTGACGTTTCGGGTCGAGACCCTTCTTCAGACTGATGTCAGGGGAGGGGGCGGGACAAGTATAGAATGTAGTCGGAGAGAGGAAGACTAGTGGGAGAACTGGGAAGCTGGAGAGAGAGGGAAAGCAAGGGCTATCTGAAGTTAGAGAAGTCAATGATCATACTGCTGGGGTGTAAGCTACCTAAGCGAAATATGAGGTGCTGTTCCTCCAATTTGCGCTGGGCCTCACCCTGACAATGGAGGAGGCCCGGGAGAGAAAGGTCAGATTGGGAATGGCAGGGGGAGTTGAAGTGCTGAGCCACCGGGAGATCAGGTAGGTTAAGACGGACTGAGCGAAACGATTGCCGAGCCTGCGCTTGGTCTCGCCGATGTAGAATTGTCTTTTAAATGCTGTTACAGTAGACTTTAGACTTTAGATCTCTAAGCTAGACTAAACATTCGGAAGGGGCACTGAGGTAGGACACCAGGCCCTTTGTGAACTGGTCAGAACTCAACCTCACCTCCACTTTCATGCCCTTTTCTCCGTATCCCCCAGCAGAGCCCGGTCCACCAATGGTTCATCTCAACATCGGCGACATCGAGTATCTCAGCCACCACTGCCGATGTTCATAAGGGACAGGAGCAGAATTAGGCTATTCGGCCCAGCAAGTCTAAGTTGGTGGGATCGTTCTCATAAGCATCCTCTGGACCATCTCCAGCACCAGCACGTCCTTTCTCAGATATGGTGCCCAAAATTGCTCACAATACCTCAAATGCGGCCTGACCAGCGCCTTATAGAGCCCCAGCATTACATCCCTGCATTTATATTGTGGCATGTTGGCCTTCATAGCGAGAGGATTTGAGTAGAGGAGTAAAGAGGTCCTTCTGCAGTTGTGCAGGGCCCTGGTGAGACCACATCTGGAGTATTGTGTGCAGGTTTGGTCTCCTAATTTGGGTGCAGTTTTGGTCTCCTAATTTGAGGAAGGACGTCCTTGCTATTGAGGCAGTGCAGCGTAGGTTCACCAGGTTAATCCCTGGGATGGCGGGACGGTCATATGAGGAAAGATTGGAAAGGCTGGGCTTGTATTCACTGGAGTTTAGAATGATGAGAGGAGATCTTATAGAGACGTATAAAATTATAAAAGGACTGGACAAGCTAGATGCATGAAAAATGTTCCCAATGTTGGGAGAGTCCAGAACCAGGGGCCACAGTCTAAGAATAAACAGGAGGCCATTTAAAACTGAGGTGAAAAGAAACTTTTTCACCCAGAGAGTTGTGAATTTGTGGAATTCTCTGACACAGAGGGCAGTGGAGGCCAATTTACTGGATGAATTTAAAATGAGTTAGATAGAGCTCTAGGGGATAGCAGAATCAAGGGGTATGGGGAGAAGGTAGGCACGGGTTACTGATTGTGGATGATCAGCCATGATCACAATGAACGGCGGTGCTGGCTCAAAGGGCCAAATGGCCTCCTCCTGCACCTATTTTCTATGTCTATGTATGTTTGTTGTTTTTGGAATAAAGGCCCTTGGTCTCGACCCGAAACGTCGCCCATTCCATCTCTCCAGAGATGCTGCCTGACCCGTTGCGTTACTCCAGCTTTTTGTGTCTACCTTTAAAGTCCGATTAATGCTAGTTCAAATGAGGTAGATGGATGGTTAGGACCACTTTCCAGCTGATGAGAGTTTAGATTAGTTAGTTTAGTTTAGTTTAATGTCACCTGTACCAAAGTACAGTGAAAAGTTCTTGTTGCGTGGTATTCAGATTCAGGAACAGCTTCTTTGTAACTGTTACCAGATAAATGAACCGTCCTGAACTACTATCTACCTCTTCGGTGACCCTCGGGCTATCCTTGATCAGACTTTGCTGGCTTTATTCCTTTATCATGTATCGGTACGTTTGTAAACGGCTCGATTGTAATCGTGTATTGTCTTTCCGCTGACTGGTTAGCACGCAACAAACGTTTTCTCTGTACCTCGGGCACATGTGACAATAAACTCAACTGAACTGAACTGAGGTCCTCCCTACCACCAGAGGTGCTGCTGAGAAGCCGAGGCGGAGCCTCGCAGATCGAAGGAGCCCACGGCCGTCGGCCCCTGGGTCTGCGGAGCCCGCGGCTGGGGCCTGCGTGGGTCAGCGCTACGGAGAGGACCCCGCAGGGATAGCGGAGAGGTCGTTGTGCGGCGGTTGATGACGGCGCAGACCGACGGAAGAGGACGGACACGTGGAAGTGAGGACGCCGCTGCCGGGGAAGGAACAATGGAGGACCCGGCGTGTGGGGGGGCGCCGTGAGGGAGGAAGGAAGAACAAATGGGGACCCGGCCTGGGGGGGAATTTGTAACTTTGTCAGCGCCCTTCATGGGCAACTATTTGCATACCTTGGGTGTGTAAGCATAAAGAATTTCACTGTGACTTGTCACATGTGACAGTAAAGTATTTACTTTAATTGAATCAATCTGCCATTCTAAACTCCAGCTAGTTGAGCCTCAGTGCCTGTTGGAGCCGCGGAAGCGGTGGTTTTAGATTTTTTTAGATTTAGAGATACAGCGCAGAAACAGGCCCTTCGGCCCACCGGGTCCGCGCCGCCCAGCGATCCCCGCACACTAACACTATCCTACACCCACTAGGGACAATTTTTACATTTGCCCAGCCAATTAACCTACGTACCTGCAACTCTATGGTTGAACTATCGTGCACTGCGTTTGAACCCAGAACTGAGCAGGCCATGTTGTTGACTCATTGTCACTGGAGTGTGGGGAAGTCTGGCCGGTGGCCAGGGAGTTTCCTGGCTTTTATAGTTCCATTCTTCAATCTCACGCGTCTAAATAAAAACCCCATTCCATTTCCAAAGGGCGGACTGGGTTCATTCCCCCACCCACCGCCAGATCCACGGGGAAGGTTGTATGTTTACGATACAATATTCCACGGGGCGGCGCCGTCAGCCTCACCTACAGTCTGTCTGTCTTTTCGTCTTTGTTATTTTTAGTGTGTTTTAAAAGTCTGTGTTAATGTTCTCTGGTTTGTTTTATGTGGGGGGTGAGGGAGGGGGTTGGGGGAAACTTTTTTTCAATCTCTTACCTTGCCGGAGATGCGATTGTTTTCCGGATCGTATCTCCGGTTGCTCTGCGGCCTAACATCGTGGAGCTGGTGGCCTTGCTCGAGACTGACTTTGAGCCCCACTGCGGGGACGTGGACTTACCATCGAAGCCTGCGATCCCTTGCCTGGGATCGACGCTCCGACCACGGCCTGCGGACTTCAACATCGAGGAGTTTGCAGTCCCGGGTTGAGACGGATGTCAGGAAGCTGAGCTATTCCTCCCCAATGCAGGAGCTTGATCGCCCCGATGCAGAGGGCTCGACCGCTGGCTACGGGAGCCAAGATCGTCCCGTCAACACAAGGCTCGAGGCCCCCCGACCACTGGAGAACAAAGAAGGGAAGAAGTTTTAACTTTCTTCGCCTTCCATCACAGTGAGGAATGTGGAGGAGTCGCTGTGGTGGATGTTCATGTTAAAATGTATGTTGTGTGTCCTGTTGCTTTTTATTGGTATGACTGTATGACAAATAAAGTTCCTCGTATGCTACAAAACATACTTGGCTAATAAATTATGATTATGATACGATGTGGTAAAACTTTATTCATCCCCGGAGGGATATTGGTCTGCCGAAGGTCACAACACACAACAAGGTACACGAAAACGTGAAATTAAAAGTGAAAACAAAAAGTAAAAGACAAGCGACTATTGTCTGGCTGCCATGTGCACAGTGCCTTCACTGGAACAAACGAGCAAACGCAGACTTATCCCCTGGGCAGAGGATTGTGAACTATAGTGCCCCTCCACCCCCCCCCCCCCCCCCCCGTGCATTCCCCTATGTTCTCCCACCATCCCTCACGGTGGTCCCCCCATTGGTCTTCCCTTCCTCCCTCACGCTCTTCGACAGTGGGGTCCCATGGCCACTGATGCCCGTGCGGTTGCGGAGGACCTAGCCGAAGCCCCCGCCGAAGCCCACGCCCCTACAGATGCCGAAGCTCCCGTCGCCGCCGAGGTTCCTGCTGCCCTCTCGCCTTCCATGACCTGTGATGGACGAGGGCAAGAATGAGTCTTTTGTCCTCTTGCCAGACCCTTGCTCTGAAACAAGAACCATCCGTTGCATCACATTGGAGCGCTGAAACAAGAACCATCTGTCTGCAGGAGAAACTTCAACTTACGGGACTTTGAGGAGATTCCAAAAAAAGGTCATAGAAACATAGAAACTAGGTGCAGGAGGAGGCCATTTGGCCCTTCGAGCCAGCACCGCCATTCAATGTGATCATGGCTGATCGTCCACAATCAGTAACCCGTGCCTGCCTTCTCCCCATATCCCTTGATTTCACTAGCCCCTAGAGCTCTATCTAACTCTATTTAAAATCCATCCAGTGATTTGGCCTCCACTGCCCTCTGTGGCAGAGAATTCCACAACTCTCTGGGTGAAAAAGTTTCTTCTCGATGAGGGCAGAGCTGAAATCGTAGTCCACATGGATTTCAGCAAGGCATTCAACGAGGTGGTCGGTCATAGAGTGATACAGTGTGGAAACAGGCCCTTCTGCCCAACCTGTCCACACGGGCCAACATGTTACATCTACACTAGTCCCACCTGTCTGCGCTTGGCCCATATCCCTCCAGTGCCCCTGCTGGCATGGGCAAGTTGGACCGAAGGGCCTGTTTCCACACTGCATCACTCTATGAGTGCACTTTAAAGCATATTCCACTTTCCAGATGGCCCCTATTCCTTACTGCAAACAAACTTACTCCAATCAACACAAAACGCTGGAGTAACTCAGCGGGACAGGCAGCATCTCTGGAGAGAAGCAATAGGTGACGTTTCGGGTCGAGACCTTTCTTCAGACTGAGTCAGGGGAGAGGGAAACGAGAGGTATACAGGACAAATGAATGGTAGATCAAGGAAAGGTGGGTTTCACAATGGTCCACTGTTGGCTGAGTCATATACGATCTCCCAGTTGCTAAACATTTTAACTCGCCTTCCCATTCCCACACTGACCATTCAGTCCTGGGCCTACTCCGCTGTCAGAGTGAGGACAAATGCGAATTGGAGAAACAGCACCTCATATCCCAGCTGTTATCAGGCAACTGAACCATTGTACCATAACCAGAGGGCAGCGCTGAACTACTATCTACTTCACTAGAGACCCTCGGACTATCCTTGATCGGACTTTGCTGGCTTAGCCTTGCACTAAACATTATTCCCTTATCATGTATCTGTACACTGTAAATGGTTCGATTGCAATCACGTATTGTCTTTCCGCTGACTGGTTAGCATGCAACAAAAGCTTTTCACTGTACCTCGGAACATGTAACAATAAAAAACTAAACTAAAATAAACTAAACTATTTTGCTTGGGCAGCTTATAACCCAGCAACATGAACATTAATTTTCTAATTTCAAGTTACTCCTGCTTCAAGTTACCTCTCCAATTTAAGGAATAACATCCTAGCCTACTCACGTCATTTGATTCTTGACCCCCCTACTCTGCGTAAAAGACATCCAGCTGCCTCGTGTTATTGCAGCAGATGACAAAACACTTCTGTGTGCCAATACTCCCGCTGCTTTCTCAATGCTAAATCAACTCTCGAAATGACACTCTGACGAGGCAGCTCAAAGAAGGTGTTTACATCTCTCCGTCACATCCTATCCTGATCTGCACTCCAGGGGCGGCGCGGTGGCGCAGAGGTAGAGTTGCTGCCTCACAGCACCGGAGACCCAGGTTCGATCCTGACCACAGGTGCTGTCTGTACGGAGTTTGTACGTTCTCCCCGTGACCTGCGTGGATTTTCTTCGAGCTCTTTGGTTTTCTCCTGCACCCCAAAGACGTACAGGGGATCTTTGATCGGACTTTCCTGGACTTTATCTTGAAGTAAACATCATTTTACAGTTACTCCCTCATCATGTATCTGTACACTGTGAACGGCTCAATTGTAATCATGTATTGTCTTTCCGCTGACTGGTTAGCACGCAACAAAAGCTTTTCACTGTACCTTGGTACACGTGACAATAAACTGAACGCAAATACACAATACTCAGATGCCTTTGGAGATGGGAACGCTATGCACAATAATCCAGGTGTGGTCTCAAAGGCCACAGCAGCAACAATAGAAATAAACATATAAATACCTGTCTAATTAAGGCATTTTCAAACAAAATAAATTGGTGATGAGCCACAAAAGATATGAGACATAAGAAGATATGTCGGGAGAACGGAGGGCATGGGTGTTATGGAGCATAGCGTCCTGACAACTGAAGATGTGGCCAATAGAGTCATGGAAACAGGCCCTTCGGCCCAACTCGCCCACACCGGCCAACAATGTCCCAACAACCCTAGTCCCACTTGCCTGCGCTTGGTCCATAACCCTCCAAACCTGTCCTATCTATGTACCTGTCAAACTGTTTTGTTAAATGTTGGGATAGTCCCAGCCTCAACTACCTCCTCTGGCAGCTTGTTCCATACACCCACCACCCTCTGTGTGAAAAAGTTACCCTTCGGATTCCTATTAAATCTTTTCCCCTTCACCTTGAACCTATGTCCTCTGATCCTCGATTCCCCTACTCTGGGTAAAAGACTCTGTGCGTCTACCCGAACTATTTCTCTCATGATTTTGTACGCCTCTATAAGCTCTCCGCTCATCCTCCTGCGCTCCATGGAGTAGAGACCCAGCCTGCTCAACTTCTCCCTGCAGCTCACACCCTCTAGTCCTGGCAACATCCTCGTGAATCTTCTCTGTACCCTTTCAAGCTTGACAATATCTTTCCTATAACATAGGGCGGCACGGTAGCGCAGCGGTAGAGTTGCTGCTTTACAGCGAATGCAGCGCCGGAGACTCAGGTTCGATCCTGACTACGGGTGCTGCACTGTAAGGAGTTTGTACGTTCTCCCCGTGACCTGCGTGGGTTTTCTCCGAGATCTTCGGTTTCCTCCCACACTCCAAAGACGTACAGGTATGTAGGTTAATTGGCTGGGCAAATGTAAAAATTGTCCCTAGTGGGTGTAGGATAGTGTTAATGTACGGGGATCACTGGGCGGCACGGACTTGGTGGGCCGAAAAGGCCTGTTTCCGGCTGTATATATATGATATGATAACATGGTGCCCTGAACTGAACACAATATTCTAAATGCGGCCTCACCAATGTCTGCCCCACTAATATTGGTGGTGCAGCGGGTAGAGCCGCTGCCTCACAGCGCCGGAGCCCCGAGTTCGATTCTGACCACGGATGCTGTCTGTGTGGAGTTTGTACGTTCCGCCGTGACTGCGTGGGTTTTCTCCATGCTCTTCAGAGATGCTGCCTGACCCACTGAGTTACTTCAGCACTTTGTCTCTTTTATGTGTGTTCACACACCTGTTCCCTTTCGGTACAGATGACAATGAAATAGTCTTTAGTTTATTGTCATGTTGGAATGGGGTGGGTATTGGCAGCTGGGAATAGGTTTAGTTTGTCATTATTGTCACGTGTTCGGAGGTACAGTGAAAAGCTTTTTTGCTGCGTGCTAACCAGTCAGCAGAAAGACAACACATGATTACAATCAAGCTGTCCTCGGTGTACAGATACAGGATAAAGGGAATAACGTTTAGTGCAAGGTAAAGTCCAGTAGAGTCTGAATAAAGATAGTCCGAGGGTCTCCAATGAGGTAGATGGGAGGTCAGGACCGCTCTCTGGTTGTGGTAGGATGGTTCAGTTGCCTGATAACAGCTGGGAAGAAACTGTCCCTGAATCTGGAGGTGTGCGTTTTCACACTTCTGCACCTCTTGCCTTATGGATGAGGGGAGAAGAGGGAGTGAACAGGGTGAGACTGATCCTTGTTTATCTGTAGAAATGAACTGGTGCTGCTGGTTTATGCTGAAAATAAGCACAGAGCTGTAGTAGTTCAGCAGGTCAGGCAGCATCTCTGGAGAAAAGGCTGAGTGTGAAAAAGGGTCCTGACTAGAAATGGCACCCATCCTTTTTCTCCAGTGATGCTGCCTGACCTGCAGAGTTACTTCAGCACTTTGTGTCTATCTTTGGCCTTGATCATGCTGTCTTGGCTTAACTTAGTTTAGTTTACTTTAGTGATGCATCCACTCTCAACATCAATGGGCCTCACGCTCCGCAGCGAGGCTAGGGCAGCGTGAGGCCGGGCCAGCGACAAGGCCAGGCCGGACGAGCGGCGAGGTGAGGCGAGGATAGTGGCGAGGCCGGGCCAGCGGCGGGGCGGGGACAGCGGCGAGGCGGGTACAGCGGCGAGGCGGGGACAGCGGCGAGGCGAGGACAGCGGCGAGGCGGGTACAGCGGCGAGGCGGGTACAGCGGCGAGGCGAGGACAGCGGCGAGGCGGGTACAGCGGCGAGGCGGGTACAGCGGCGAGGCGGGTACAGCGGCGAGGCGGGTACAGCGGCGAGGCGGGTACAGCGGCGAGGCGAGGACAGCGGCGAGGCGGGTACAGCGGCGAGGCGAGGACAGCGGCGAGGCTCTCTCAAGACTTTTATGTGTTTCTGTAAGAAACCTCTCTCATCCTTCTAAATTCCAGTGAATACAAGCCCAGTCGACCCATTCTTTAGGTTAATGTAAAAGCTCATCATAGGTTAACCTGCTCCACGCTGTATGTCTGAACTAAACGACGTGTTTTCACGACTTCACTGCTGGCTTGCAGTGCTGAGTTCAGGGAAAGAACGTGTGATAAGCAGCTCTGTGGGGCCTCCCTTTTTAAGAAAGGAGGGAGAGAGAAAACAGGAAATTATAGACCAGTTAGTCTGACATCAGTGGTGGGGAAGATGCTGGAGTTAATTATAAAAGACGAAATTGCGGAGCTTTTGGATAGCAGTAACAGGATCGTTCCGAGTCAACATGGATTTACGAAGGGGAAATCATGCTTGACTAATCTTCTGGAATTCTTTGAGGATGTAACTAGGAAAATGGACAGGGGAGAGCCAGTGGATGTGGTGTACCTCAACTTTTAGAAAGCCTTCGACAAGGTCCCACATAGGAGATTAGTGGGCAAAATTAGAACACTTGGTATTGGGGGTAGGGTACTGACATGGATAGGAAATTGGAAGAGGGCGAGACTGCTGGCTCAATTTGTGACGAGACTCAGACTCAGATCTGTGAGATGCAAATATGTGTCTGCTGATGTGGCAAAGCAGGTATTGGATCAGGTTGCCCAGCATTGCAGGGCAGACAAGCTCAGGAGAATGCGGTGGTAAGAATAGGAAGGCAGATCTGAATGGTGTCAAGTTAGGAAAAGGGGACGTACAACGAGATCTGGGTGTCCTAGTGCATCAGTCACTGAAAGGAAGCATGCAGGTACAGCAGGCAGTGAAGAAAGCCAAGAATGTTGGCCTTCATAACAAGAGGAGTAGAGTATAGGAGCAAAGAGGTCCTTCTACAGTTGTACAGGGCCCTAGTGAGACCACACCTGGAGTACTGTGTACAGTTTTGGTCTCCAAATTTGAGGAAGGATATTCCTGCTATTGAGGGCGTGCAGCGTAGGTTTACTAAGTTAATTCCCGGAATGGCGGGACTGTCGTATGCTGAAAAACTGGAGCGACTAGGCTTGTATACACTGGAATTTAGAAGGATGAGAGGGGATCTTATTGAAACATATAAGATTATTAAGGGATTGGACACGTTAAAGGCAGGAACCATGTTCCCAATGTTGGGGGAGTCCAGAACCAGGGGCCACAGTTTAAGAATAAGGGGTAGGCCATTTAGAACAGAGATGAGGAAAAACCTTTTCACTCAGAGTTGTAAATCTGTGGAATTGTCTGCCTCAAAGTAGTGGAGGCCAATTCTCTGAATGCTTTCAAGAGAGAGCTAGATAGAGCTCTTAATGAGAGCGGAGTCAGGGGGTATGGGGAGAAGGCAGGAACGGGGCACTGATTGTGGATGGTCTGCCATGATCACGGTGAATGGCGGTGCTGGCTCGAAGGGCCGAATGGCCTCTTCCCGCACCTGTTGTCTATTGTCTATTGACAGTGATGAGAACAGTGATGAACTTGGTCAGCATACTCCACAGAATGGAATGTTGGCCTTCATAACGAGAGGAGTTGAGTATAGGAGCAAAGAGGTCCTTCTGCAGTTGTACAGGGCCCTAGTGAGACCGCACCTGGAGTACTGTGTGCAGTTTTGGTCTCCAAATTTGAGGAAGGATATTCTTGCTATTCAGGGCGTGCAGCGTAGGTTTACTAGGTTAATTCCCGGTATGGCGGGACTGTCATATGTTGAAAGACTGGAGCGACTAAGCTTGTATACACTGGAATTTAGAAGGATGAGAGGGGATCTTATCGAAACGTACAAGATTATTAAGGGGTTGGACACGTGAGAGGCAGGAAACATGTTCATAATGTTGCGGGAGTCCAGATTTGGAAGAGTGGTTTGTGTAGGTGGGAAGGGGTTGGGGCAGAGGGGGTTGGTGGTGGGTGGGTCAGGGGGTTGGATCAGAGGGTTGGGTGGGGGGAGGGGGTTGGATGGGCATTTGGCAGAGAGGGTTGGGTCAGAGGGTTGGGTGGGGGGAGGGGGTTGGATGGGCATTTGGCAGAGGGTTGGGCGGGGGAAGGGGGTTTGGGTGGGTGGGGGTGGCGGTTGGGTGGGGAGGGGGTTTGGCAGAGGGGGTTGGGTCAGAGGGTTGGGTGAGGGAGGGTGGGTGGTGGAGGGGGTTGGGACAGAGGGGTTTAGGTGGGTGGGATGTTGTGCGTGATGGTTTGAGGAGAGGATGTGAGGGGCCATGAGGGAAGGGTGGTGATGGGGGTGCTTGGGGAAGTTGAGGGGGTGGGTGGTTGTGGAGGGGGAGGGTAGTTTTTGGGGAGGGGGGGTTGGAGATAGAGGGGAGATGATAGAAGGGTATAAAATTCTGAGAGGCGTAGATAGGGAAGACAACAATACTGCGAGGGTGGAAATGTCCAAGCCTGGAGCTTAGCTAAAAGGTGAGAGGAGGGAAATATAATAGACTAGAAGACCAAGTGGACCCGTTGGGCCCAAACCTCTCCTGCATTGGTGCAGCACCCTCTCCTCCCCCACTACCCCCTCCCCTCTCCTCTCCCCACTTCCCCCTCCCCCATATCTGAAGGAATGTGCAGTAAAACCTGGTGCCCTTACCTCATGAAAGGTGCACTTTCTATAGAGGGAGTGCAATGAGGATTCTCTAGACAGTTTCCTGGGGTAAAAATCGGAGAATCCGGGAAGTGCTCAGGAGTTCAGGCAGCGTCTACGTGGAGAGAAAAACAGAGTCCATGTTTCAGGTTTACACGGGTCGGTCACATGAGGAGAAATAGAGTAAAGCAGGCCGCTATTCTTGGTGGTGAAAAGACAGCGATCTTGCAGGAACTTGTGAAATTTTACCAGGCTTGATGGACTGGACACAGGGAGGGGGGGGGGGGGGGGGGGAGGTTTCTCCTTGCAGTTGTGTCCAGGGCCAGGGGCACAATCTCAGAGAAAGGGTGTGCTATAAATGACCAAGATGAGGAAAAAAAACCCTCTCCAACATTTTGTGTTTATGACAGTGCCTGGCAATAATGGGAAAGTTAAAATCCCCTACTAGGGCCAACCTTATTCATCCTGCAGCTGCCTGCAATCCCCTGGCCTATTTGCTCTTCTAATGCCCGTTGACTATTTGGGGGGGATCTGTAGTACATTCCCAACAAGGTGATCATTGAGCTGCCAGCCCAGTCCCTCTACTCACTCAGAGTCGTCTCCAAAGAGTCCTTGCGTTCTTTTGGTCGCCGCCGGATTTTGAGAATTTTAAAATTTTAGTTAGTTTGACGCCAATGATCGTAGCTTGACGTCTCCTGACGTAGGTGCAGTCGTAGGGTGTCGCCGGTGCTGACTTTGGTGAATTCCATTGGCGACTGCCTACGTCAACCTTCGTCAACCAGCAACAGGTACCGGCGTCAAAACCTGAGGCCAAAACGACGTGAATTGTCTTCAGTTGTCGCCGACAGGGTCGTAGATTGTCGTTGCTTGTCGCCTGTAGATGTGGGTTGACTTCGGTTGTCGTAGGTTGCCGCCTGTGGTCGTAGGTGCGGTCGTAGGTGGACGTCCTACGTCGCGACGATTGGGTCACCGGTTGTCGGTAGCTTGACGTCGACTGGGCGGTAGGTTGTTGTAGCTTGTCGTAGACATTGTCATATCATCATATCATATATATACAGCCGGAAACAGGCCTTTTCGGCCCTCCAAGTCCGTGCCGCCCAGCGATCCCCACACATTAACAGTATCCGACACCCACTAGGGACAATTTTTTACATTTACCCAGCCAATTAACCTACATACCTGTACGTCTTTGGAGTGTGGGAGGAAACCGAAGATCTCGGAGAAAACCCACGCAGGTCACGGGGAGAACGTACAAACTCCGTACAGTACAGCACCCGTAGTCAGGATCGAACCTGAGTCTCCGGCGCTGCATTCGCTGTAAAGCAGCAACTCTACCGCTGCGCTACCGTGCCGCCTGTCGTAGGGGGGTCCAGTTGCCGTTTTTTCGGCGACCTGGTACGACTATTGCAGTGGCCTAAAAAATCGCCTAAGTGGGACAGGCCCCTTAGTGAGATCACTTCTGTACCATCCACAAGTACGGAGGGGAGGGGGTGTGCGGTAATTGGGGGCATCTTTACTGTCCCGGCACACACGGTGGGATTTTGACGGCATTTTGTGGCCCGGGTCGGGCTTCTGTACGCTGCTACAGAGTGCCGCGTTAAGGTCAGTGGCTCGTTGTTGGCCCCCATTTACTTTGGGAGGGGGGTACGTCAGGGGTGTCCCATGTCTGGCCAGCTGTGTACTCCATCTGTGTGGAGCCATTCCTGGGCTTTCTCCAGAGGCCGCTGGCTTTGCCGGGGGCGGAGGTGGTGGTGCTCTCGGCCTACGCCGATGATGTCCGTCTGATGTTCACCGTCTGATGTTGACCTGCGGAGGATGCGTGAGTGCCAGCAGGATTTCTCGGTTGCATCATCTGCCCGGATCAACTATGGGAAGTGTTCTGGTCTCTTGGTGGGTCAGTGGTGGGTGGACTCCCTGTCGGAGATGACAGCTAATGCGTGGAGTATCACGCACCTCCTCTATCTGGGGGTCTACTCGAGTCCCACTGAGGGGGCTTGGCCGGCCAACAGACAGGAGCTGGAGGCGAAGGTTGTCGCCCGGCTAGGGCGCTGGTCGAGCCTCCTTGGAGTACTCTCTTACCGGGGCAGGGCTGTAGTCATGAACCAGCTGGTGGCCTGTCTGCTGTGGTACCAACCGGCCACTCTGATCCCGTCCTCTTTATTCGTCACCATGATCCAGAGGAGGTTGGTGAATGTCTTCTGGGGTGAGAGGAATCACTGGGCCTCTGCTGGGGTTCTGAGTCTCCCGTCGGAGGAGGGCAGTCACCGATGTCAGGCTAACTGGTCTATAATTCCCCGTTTTCTCTCTCGCTCCTTTCTTGGAAAGTGGGATAACATTAGCTACCCTCCAATCCACAGGAACTGATCCTGAATCTATTGAACATTAGAAAATGATCACCAATGGGTCCACTATTTCTAGAGCCACCTCCCTGAGGACACTGGGATGCAGACCATCAGGCCCTGGGGATTTATCAACCTTCAGTCCCATCAGTCTACCCAATACTATTTCTTGCCTAATGCAAATTTCTTTCCGTTCCTCTGTCTCCCTAGATCCTCTGTCCTCTAGTACATCTGGGAGATTGTTTGTGTCTTCCTTAGTGAAGACAGATCCAAAGTACCTGTTTAACTCTTCTGTCATTTCCTTGTTACCCATAATAACATGGACTTAACATCGCTGGTGCGGCTCGGCCGCTGGACTTAACAGTGCCCGGTGCGGCTCGGCCGCGGGGCGCAACATCGCTTGGTGCAGCTTGGCCGTTGGACTTAACATCGCACGGTGCGGCTCGGTCACGGGACTTTTCATCGCCCGGTGCGGCTCGGCCACGGGACTTTTCATCGCCCGGTGCGGCTCGGCCACGGGACTTTTCATCGCCCGGTGCGGCTCGGCCACGGGACTTTTCATCGCCCGGTGCGGCTCGGCCACGGGACTTTTCATCGCCCGGTGCGGCTCGGCCGCGGGGCTTTATATCGCTGGTGCGGCTCGGCCACGGGACTTTTCATCGCTGGTGCGGCTCGGCCGCGGGACTTTACATCGCCCGGTGCGGCTCGGCCACGGGACTTAGCTGCGCAAGGCTTGGTCGCGGGGCCTTCCATCGCCCGGCTCGGCCGCGAGACGTTTCAGCACCCGGTGCGACTCGGCCGCGGGGACTTCCATCCCCTTGCGGGGACTGTGCGGGTCGGTCGGGGACGAGCTGTCTGTCCGTGGGCGTGGGGAAGAGAGTGGAAGTTTTGTTGCCTCCATCACAGTGAGGGGGTGTTTGGACGTTTGTGTTGGGGTTATGTGTCTTGTTCTTTTTTGTATGTGACTGCTATGTAGTTTCGTTCGGTACCTTGGTTTTTCAGCCCTTTATGTTACCTTCTGCTGTCCTTTGAAAGTTGCCCACTACTCTGGCTTCCCGCTACTCTTTGCTGTGTTATACATCTTTTCTTTTAGTTTTATTCCATCTCTAACTTCCCTTGTCAGCCACGGTTGCCACTTACTCCCCTTAGAATCTTTCTTCCTCTTTGGAATGAAATGATCCTGCGTCTTCCGGATTATGCCCAGAAATTCCTGCCATTCCTGTTCCACCGTCATTCCTGCTAGGATCCCTTTCCGGTCGACCTTGGCCAGCTCCTCTCTCATGCCTTCGTAGTCCCCTTTGTTCACCTGCAATACCGGCAACACTGACAAGCCCTGTGTGGAAGGAAAATTGGCACTAAAATGCCAGAAGTGAGTGGGATCACGGAAAACCAGGAGCTGAGAGACCGTGATGCCGTTAAGAAAGGTGCGGCAAAATGGTATGCCGACTTGAAACGAGGAGCCAGGCACTCAGAAATAATGCCTGGTGATGATGTGCTTGTGAGGAGAGATGATGGCGGTAAGATGGACACTCGTTGCCATTGGCAGCCATACAATGTTGTATCGAGGAGCGGCAGTAGGGTGACAGTCAAGTCTCCAGAAGGTGTTATCTACAAGAGGAATGTGACCTGTAAATATTGTGTCAGGATCATTATTCCACATCCGAGGCGAAGATGTGACATTGTCCATGAGGTATTTTGGATTCTGAATCCGTGGCTACGAGCTGGAAAAAGGTTCGCAAAAGGTCATAATATAAGAAAATAACTGCAGATGCTGGTACAAATCGAAGGAATCTATTCACAAACTGCTGGAGTAACTCAGCAGGTCAGGCAGCATCTCAGGAGAGAAGGAATGGGTGACGTTTCGGGTCGAGACCCTTCTTCAGACTGATGTCAGGGGGGGCGGAATAAAGGAAGGATATAGGTGGAGACAGGAAGATAGAGGGAGATCTGGGAAGGGGGAGGGGAAGAGAGGGACAGAGGAACTATCTAAAGTTGGAGAAGTCGATGTTCATACCACTGGGCTGCAAACTGCCCAGGCGAAATATGAGGTGCTGTTCCTCCAATTTCCGGTGGGCCTCACTATGGCACTGGAGGAGGCCCATGACAGAAAGGTCTGACTGGGAATAGGAGGGGGAGTTGAAGTGCTCGGCCACCGGGAGATCAGTTTGGTCAATGCGGACCGAGCGCAGGTGTTCAGCGAAGCGATCGCCGAGCCTGCGCTTGGTTTCGCCGATGTAAATAAGTTGACATCTAGAGCAGCGGATGCAATAGATGAGGTTGGAGGAGGTGCAGGTGAACCTTTGTCTCACTTGGAAAGACTGTTTGGGTCCTTGGATGGAGTTGAGGGGGGAGGTAAAGGGACAGGTGTTGCATCTCGTGCGGTTGCAGGGGAAAGTGCCCGGGGTTGGGGTGGTTTGGGTAGGAAGGGACGAGTGGACCAGGAAGTTACGGAGGGAACGGTCTCTGCGGAACGGTCTCTGGCTGGTGTGGTGGAAGGTGAGATTTGTTGGATCCGCTGGCTGGTGGGGCGGAAGGTGAATGGTCATAAGGTCATAATGGCAGTGACTGCAGCTGATTTATTAGCACTTCGCGGAGTTCCACACTTCGATGCGATGGGTGATGTGAGTACCGTCAGCGTGAAGTGGAACGCGTGGCTGGAGGAATTCGAGGCCTACGCCGACAGTCGCGGGCTCTTTCTTGATGAGAGTACACCGGGGCAGTAGGCGCAGCGGAGTGCGTTACTTCTCTTCACTCGAGAAACGCTTAAAACACATTCCCTGACACCGGAATGAAGGAAGACTATAAGAAAGCCGTTGATGCAATGAACAGTCATTATGTAGTGGTGCTGAATGCCACATTTCAATGCCACGTATTCCGCAAAACAAAACAGGAAGAGTGCGAGACTGCTGGCTCAACTTGTGACGAGACTCAGACAGGTATCTGATCCAACAAATCATCCACCAACATTTCCGTCACCTACAACGGGACCCCACCATTGGCCATATCTTCCCATCCCCTCCCCTCTCTGAGTTCCGCAGAGACCGTTCCCTCCGTAACTCCCTGGTCCACTCGTCCCTTCCTACCCAAACCACCGCAACCCCGGCACTTTCCACTGCAACTGCACGATATGCAACACCTGTCCCTTTACCTCACCCCTCAACTGCATCCAAGGACCCAAACAGTCTTTCCAGGTGAGACAAAGGTTCACCTGCACCTCCTCCAACCTCATCTATTGCATCCGCTGCTCTAGATGTCAACTTATTTACATCGGCGAAACCAAGCGCAGGCTCGGCGATCGCTTCGCTGAACACCTGCGCTCGGTCCGCATTGACCAAACTGATCTCCCGGTGGCCGCGCACTTCAACTCCCCCTCCCATTCCCAGTCTGACCTTTCAGTCATGGGCCTCCTCCAGTGCCATAGTGAGGCCCACCGGAAATTGGAGGAACAGCACCTCATATTTCGCCTGGGCAGTTTGCAGCCCAGTGGTATGAACATCGACTTCTCCAACTTTAGATAGTTCCTCTGTCCCTCTCTTCCCCTCCCCCTTCCCAGATCTCCCTCTATCTTCCTGTCTCCACCTATATCCTTCCTTTATTCCGCCCCCCCTGACATCAGTCTGAAGAAGGGTCTCGACCCGAAACGTCACCCATTCCTTCTCTCCTGAGATGCTGCCTGACCTGCTGAGGCACTCCAGCATTTTGTGAATAAATAGCTGCGATTTGTACCAGCATCTGCAGTTATTTTCTTATATTATGACCTTTTGCGAACCTTTTTCCAGCTCGTAGCCACGGATTCAGAATCCAAAATACCTCATGGACAATGTCACATCTTCGCCTCGGATGTGGAATAATGATCCTGACACAATATTTACAGGTCACATTCCTCTTGTAGATAACACCTTCTGGAGACTTGACTGTCACCCTACTGCCGCTCCTCGATACAACATTGTATGGCTGCCAATGGCAAGGAGTGTCCATCTTACCGCCATCATCTCTCCTCACAAGCACATCATCACCAGGCATTATTTCTGAGTGCCTGGCTCCTCGTTTCAAGTCGGCATACCATTTTGCCGCACCTTTCTTTACGGCATCACGGTCTCTCAGCTCCTGGTTTTCCGTGATCCCACTCACTTCTGGCATTTTAGTGCCAATTTTCCTTCCACACAGGGCTTGTCAGTGTTGTCGGTATTGAACAAAGGGGACTATGAAGACATGAGAGAGGAGCTGGCCAAGGTCGACTGGAAAGGGATCCTAGCAGGAATGACAGTGGACAGGAATGGCAGGAATTTCTGGGCATAATCCAGAAGACGCAGGATCATTTCATTCCAGAGGAAGAAAGATTCTAAGGGGAGTAAGTGGCAACCGTGGCCGACAAGGGAAGTTAGAGATGGAATAAAACTAAAAGAAAAGATGTATAACACAGCAAAGAGTAGCGGGAAGCCAGAGTAGTGGGCAACTTTCAAAGGACAGCAGAAGGTAACATAAAGGGCTGAAAAGATGAGGTACGAAGCAAAGCTGGCCAAGAATATAAAGAAGGACAGTAAAAGCTTCTTTAGATATGTTAAGAGAAAAAGATTAGCAAAGACAAACGTGGGTGCCTTGAAGGCAGACATGGGTGAAATTATTGTGGGTAACAAGGAAATGGCGGAAGAGTTGAACAGGTACTTCGGATCTGTCTTCACTAAGGAAGACACAAACAATCTCCCAGATGCACTAGAGGACAGAGGATCTAGGGAGACAGAGGAACGGAAAGAAATTTGCATTAGGCGAGAAATAGTATTGGGTGGACTGATGGGACTGAAGGCTGATAAATCCCCAGGGCCCAACGGTCTGCATCCCAGGGTACTCAGGGAGGTAGCCCTAGAAATCGTGGACGCATTGGTGATCATTTTCTAATGTTCTACAGATTCAGGATCAGTTCCTGAGGATTGGATGATAGCTAATGTTATCCCTCTTTTCAAGAAAGGAGCGAGAGAGAAAACGGGGAATTACAGACCAGTTAGCCTGACATCGGTGACCCAATCGTCAAAATCCCACCGGGAGTGTGTGACGGGACAGTAGAGAGCTCCCCGATTACCCCACACCCCCTCCCCTCCGTACTTGTGGATGGTACAGAAGTGATCTCACTAAGGGGCCTGTCCCACTTAGGCGATTTTTTAGGCCACTGCCAGCCACTGCAATAGTCGTAACAGGGCACCGAAAAACCGGCAACTGGACCCCCCTACGACAATGTCTACGACAAGCTACAATAACCTACCGCCCAGTCGACGTCAAGCTACGGCAAGCTACCAACAATCGCCCACCCAATCGTCGAGACGTAGGAAGTCCAACTCCGACCGCACCTACGACAACCTACGACCCCACAGGCGACAACCTACGACAACTGAAGTCAACCTATGACTACCGACAAGCTACCGACAACCGGTGACCCAATTGTCGCGAGTAGGACGTCCACCTACGACCGTACCTACGACAACCTACGGCCACACAGGCGGCAACCTACGACAACCGAAGTCAACCTACATCTACAGGCGACAAGCAACGACAAGCTACGACCCTGTCGGCGACAACTGAAGACAATTCACGTCATTTCGGCCTCAGGTTTTGACGCCGGTACCTGTCGCTGGTTGACGAAGGTTGACGTAGGCAGTCGCCAATGGAATTCGCCAAAGTCAGCACCGGCGACAACCGACGTCACCTGGCGACACCCTACGACTGCATCTACGTCAAGAGACATCAATCTACGATTATTGGCGTCAAACTAACTAAAACTTTAAACATCTCAAAATCCAGCGGTGACCAGAAAAACGCAATGACTCTTTGGAGACGACTCTGAGTGAGAGAGGGACAGGGCTAGCAGCTCAAACATAGAAAGTAGGCCATTCGGCCCTTCGAGCCTGCACCGCCATTCAATATGATCATGGCTGATCATCCAGCTCAGTAACCTGTACCTGCCTTCTCTCCATACCCCCTGATCCCTTTAGCCACAAGGGCCACATCTAACTCCTTCTTAAATATAGCCAATGAACTGGCCTCAACTACCTTCTGTGGCAGAGAATTCCACAGACTCACCACTCTCTGTGTGAAGAAATGTTTTCTCATCTCGGTCCTAAAAGACTTCCCCCTTATCCTTAAGCTGTGACCCCTGGTTCTGGACTTCCCCAACATCGGGAACAATCTTCCCGCATCTAGCCTCTCCAACCCTTTAAGAATTTTATGTTTCTATAAGATCCCCCTCAGTCTTCTAAATTCCAGCGAGTACAAGCCTAGTCTATCCAGTCTTTCTTCATATGAAAGTCCTGCCATCCCAGGGATGAATCTGGTGAACCCAATGATCACCTTGTTGAGAATGTACTACAGACACCCCCCCCCCCCCCCCCCCAAATAGTCAACGGGAATTAGAAGAGCAAACAGGCCAGGGGATTGCAGGCAGCTGCAGGACGAATAAGGTTGGCCCTAGTAGGGGATTTTAACTTTCCCATTATTGCCAGGCACTGTCATAAACGCAAAATGTTGGAGAGAGTTTTTTACCTCACCTTGGTCATTTATAGCACACCCTTTCTCTGAGATTGTGCCCCTGGCCCTGGACACCAGTGCCAGGAGAAACCTCCCTCCTCCCTGTGTCCAGTCCATCAAGCCTGGTAAAATTTCACAAGTTCCTGCAAGATCGCTGTCTTTTCACCACCAAGAATAGCGGCCTGCTTTACTCTATTTCTCCTCATGTGACCGACCCGTGTAAACCTGAAACATGGACTCTAGTTTTTCTCTCCATGTAGACGCTGCCTGAACCCCTGAGCACTTCCCGGATTCTCCGATTTTTACCCCAGGAAACTGTCTGGATAATCCTCATTGCACTCCCTCTATAGAAAGTGCACCTTTCATAAGGTAAGGGCACCAGGTTTTACTGCACAATCCTTCAGATATGGGGGAGGGGGGAGTGGGGAGAGGGTAGTGGGGGAGGAGAGGGTGCTGCACCAATGCAGGAGAGGTTTGGGCCCAACGGGTCCACTTGGTCTTCTAGTCTATTATATTTCCCTCCTCTTACCTTTTAGCTAAACTCCAGGCTTGGACATTTCCACCCTAGGAGTATAGTTGTCTTCCCTATCTACGCCTCTCAGAATTTTATACCCTTCTCTCATCTCCCCTCAATCTCCAACCCCCCCTCCCCAAAAACTACCCTTCCCTCCACAACCACCGACCCCCTCAACTCCCCCAAGCACCCCCATCACCACCCCTTCCCTCATGGCCCCTCACACCCTCTCCTCAAACCATCACGCACAACATCCCACCCACCTAAACCACTCTGCCCCAACCCCCTCCCACCTACCCAAACCACTCTGCCAAACCCCCTCCCCCACCCATCCCCTCCCCCTATCCGCCCCCTCCCACCCCCAACCACCCAAACCACCTTCCCTCACCCAACTGCCTCTGCCAAACGCCCACCGCCTCCGCCCAAACCCCCTCCCCACCCAACCGTCACCCCCACCCACCCAAACCCCCTTCCCCCACCCAACCCCCACTGTCCCAACCCCCTCCCACCTACACAAATCACTCTTCCAAACTCCCCCTACCCCCTCTGCCCCAACCCCCTATCCACCCAACCCCCTCCCCCACCCACCCAAACTATCCACCCCCTTCCCCCACCCACCCAACCCCCTTCCCCCATCCACCCAAACCCCTCCCCCCACCCACCCCCCTTCCACCACCCACCCAACCCCCTCTGCCCCAACCCCCTCCCACCCAAACTGCTTCAAATCCACTCCCACCTCACCCCACCCCAAACCCCCTCCCCCTCAACCGCACCCCCCTGCCCCGACCCCAAACTCTAGCCCCTCATCGCCCTGACCTCAATATCGCGCCCTCACGGCGGTCCCCCTTCACACCTCCCCACCCCCCCACTCCCTCACCCCCCCCACACTCCCTCACCCCCCCTCTCCCTCCCCCACCCTCTCCCTCACCCCCCACCGCTCCCTCCCCCTCCCCTCACTCCCTCACCACCCCCCCCTCACCCTGACCCCTCAATATCGCGCCCTCACGGCGGTCCCCCTTCACACCCCCCCCCCCACACTCCCTCACCCCCTCTCTCCCTCACCCCCCTCTCCCTCCCCCACCCTCTCCCTCACCCCCCACCGCTCCCTCCCCCTCCCCTCACTCCTTCACCACCCCCCCCCCTCACCCTGACCCCTCAATATCGCGCCCTCACGGCGGTCCCCCTTCACACCTCCCCACCCCCCCACTCCCTCACCTCCCCACCCCCCCCCACACTCCCTCACCCCCCTCCCTCCCCCACCCTCTCCCTCACCCCCCACCGCTCCCTCCCCCTCCCCTCACTACCCCCCCCCCTCACCCTGACCCCTCAACATCGCGCCCTCATGGCGCCCCATCACCAGCACATTCCACCCCGCGGCCGTTGGTCGCGCACGGGGAGTAACGGCCGTTCCCGCGCGGCGCGGCGCGGGGACAGTGAGCGCGCGGCGCGGGGGACAGTGAGCGCGCGGCGCGGGGGACAGTGAGCGCGCGGCGCGGCGCGGGGACAGTGAGCGCGCGGCGCGGGGGACAGTGAGCGCGCGGCGCGGCGCGGGGACAGTGAGCGCGCGGCGCGGGGGACAGTGAGCGCGCGGCGCGGGGGACAGTGAGCGCGCGGCGCGGGGGACAGTGAGCGCGCGGCGCGGGGGACAGTGAGCGCGCGGCGCGGGGACAGTGAGCGCGCGGCGCGGCGCGGGGGACAGTGAGCGCGCGGCGCGGGGGACAGTGAGCGCGCGGCGCGGGGACAGTGAGCGCGCGGCGCGGCGCGGGGGACAGTGAGCGCGCGGCGCGGGGCGGGGACAGTGAGCGCGCGGCGCGGCGCGGGGACAGTGAGCGCGCGGCGCGGCGCGGGGACAGTGAGCGCGCGGCGCGGGGGACAGTGAGCGCGCGGCGCGGGGCGGGGACAGTGAGCGCGCGGCGCGGGGGACAGTGAGCGCGCGGCGCGGGGCGGGGACAGTGAGCGCGCGGCGCGGGGGACAGTGAGCGCGCGGCGCGGCGCGGCGCGGGGCGGGGACAGTGAGCGCGCGGCGCGGCGCGGGAAGGCGGGAGGGAGGGCAGCGCCAGCGGCGCCATCTTGTGCGGAGGGGAGCGCTCCCTCACTCCCCAATCGAAGCCCCCCTCCTCACCCACCCAACCATCCACCTCCCCCACCCACCTTCCCCCCTCCTCTCACCTCCCCCTCCTCACCTCCCCTCCCCTCGCCCACCCAACCCCCTCCACCCACCTCCCCACCCAACAAAACCCTCCTGCCCCCACCCGCCTTCCCCCTCCTCATACCTCCTCTCACCTCTCCCCTCACACCCCCTCCCTTCACCCCCTTCCCCTCACCCCCATCCCCTTCCCATCACCCCCTCTCCTTCCCCTCACCCCCCCTCCACTCCCTCCCCTCACCTCAAACCCATCACCTCAAACCCATCACCTCAAACCCATCACCTCAAACCCATCACCTCAAACCCTTCACCTGCCCTCACCTCCCCTCACCTCAAACCCAATTCCCCCCTCACCTCCTCCTCCTCCCCTCTCCTTCCCTCTCCTCCTTCCCCCTCCTCTCCCCTACCTCCCCCAATGGAAACCCAACTCCCACCCCTACCTCCGCCTGATCGCAGGGAACAGGGGGCAGTGCGTTCGTTGTATTTGTCAGCAATGGACGTCTCCAGCAGCAGAGACCCTGAAACCTCAGTAGGTTCATTGATCAAGATGTAATGTTTACACTTGCCTTCTGTTCACAGTTTAAACGAGCAGTGCGCGGTGTCATTCAATGTAGCTGGGAAAGAAATGATATTTTAAATAGCTCAATTGTGCTTTATTTGTCACATATACAACTGCTCAATGAAATTCATTTTGTGTCTATTACACATGTGGTCATCCTGCGAGCTCCATGTACTGGCGCAGTTCCCCCAAACCAATGTCCTTCTCCCCCTTCCTTCTCCCCTTACCCCTCCTCTTCTCCCCCCTCTCCCGCCCTCCCCTCACTCCCCCAATGGAAACACAACCCCCCCCCCCCCGCTCACCTTCTCCAACCCCCCTCACCTCCCCTCAATCCACCTCCCCTCAACCCACCTCACCTCCTCCACTCCCTCCTCTCCCCCACCCTCCCCCTCATCAATATCTTATAAAGACTGCTAAAGAATATCTTATAAAGGCTGCAGATGAATTTAAAAGAGAGTTAGATAGAGCTCATGGGGATAGTGGAATCAATGGATATAGGGAGAAGGCAGGCACAGGTTACTACTGATTGTAGATGATCATCCATGATCACAATGAATGGGCCAAATGGCATCCTCCTGCACTGATTTTCTATGTCTGTTTATTTCCGTGCAAATAATTCCCTGGACATTTGCAACTTCCAGAAAACTTGCAAATTATTATTAGAAAGATTTTTAAAATACAACTGGCCCATTGGGGGATGACAGAGAGAGAGAGACAAGCACTGCAGACTTGCCAAGAATAGACAAAAAGTGCTGGAGGAACAGTTGGAGTAAATGCAAGTTGGAGGAACAGCATCTCATATTTCGCTTAGGCAGCTTACTGCCCAGTGGTATGAACATTGATTTCTCAAACTTCAAGTAACCCCGGCATTCCCTCTCTCTCCGTCCCTCCCCACCCAAATCACACCAGCTTCTCGTTCTCACCTTAGCAAACACCTAACAATGGCCTGTTTCCTTTATCATCGTTACTTTTTTGCATATCTATCATTTGTTCTATATCGCTATACATCACCGTCTATATCTTTCATTTCCCTCTCCCCTGACTCTCAGTCTGAAGAAGGGTCTCGACGAGAAACGTCACCCATTCCTCCTCTCCAGAGATGCTACCTGTTCTGCTGAGTTACTCTAGCTTTTTGAGTCTATCTTCAGTTTAAACCAGCATCTGCAGTTCCTTCCTACACAACTGCTGGAGTAAGTGATTGTGTTTAGAAGGTTTAGAGGGGGGACCTCATTGCAACTTAGGCAAGTTGACGACATTACCAACAACTGGAGAGTGGTCCTCACCTCCCATCTACCTCATTAGAGACCCTCAGACTATCTTTAATCAGAATTTACTGGACTTAATTTAGTTTAGTTTAGTTTAGACAATAGGTGCAGGAGGAGGCCATTCGGCCCTTCGAGCCAGCACCGCCATTCAATGTGATCATGGCTGATCATTCTCAATCAGTACCCCGTTCCTGCCTTCTCCCCATACCCCCTGATTGTGCAGTTTAGTTTAGAGATACAACACGGAACAGGCCCTTCGGCCCACTGAGTCCACGCCGACCAGCGATCCAAGCACACTAATACTATCCTACCCACACAAGGAACAATTTACATTTATACCAAGCCAATTAACATACAAACTCGTCCGTCTTTGGAGTGTGGGAGGAAACCTGGAGAAATCCCACGCAGGTCACGGGGAGAACGTACAAACTCCATACAGACGGCACCCGTAGTCAGGAGGGAACCCGGGTCTCCGGCGCTGTGAGGCAGCAACTCTACCCCTGCGCCATTGCACCGCCCTTTATCTTGTACAACCTCATTGGAGACCCTCGGACTATCAATGACCGGAGTTTACTTGCTTTATCTTGCACTGAATGTTATTCACGTTAATTCCCTTTATCCTGTATCTGTACAATTTCCTTGAAATTATTATAGGTAACAAGGAAATGGCAGAAGAGTTGAACAGGTACTTTGGATCTGTCTTCACTAAGGAAGACACAAACAATCTCCCAGGTGTACTAGAGGACAGAGGATCTAGGGGGGTAGAGGAACTGAAAGAAATTTGCATTAGGCGAGAAATAGTATTGGGTAAACTGATGGGTCTGAAGATTGATAAATCCCCTGGGCCTGATTATCTGCATCCCAGGGTACTCAGGGAGGTGGCTTTAGAAATAGTGGACGCATTGGTGGCAATTTTCCAATGTTCAATAGATTCAGGATCAGTTCCTGTGGATTGGAGGATAGCTAATGTTATCCCACATTTCAAGAAAGGAGCAAGAGAGAAAACGGGGAATTACAGACCAGTTAGCCTGACATCGGTGGTGGGAAAGATGCTGGAGTCAATTATTAAAGATGTAATAACGGTGCATTTGGATAGCAGTAAAAGGATCAGTCCAAGTCAGCATGGATTTATGAAAGGGAAATCATGCTTGACTAATCTTCTGGAATAATTTGAGGATGTGACAAGTCAAATGGATGAAGGGGAGCCAGTGGATGTAGTGTATCTAGACTTAAAGAAAGCCTTTGATAAGGTCCCACACGTGAGATTGTTGAGCACAATTAGAGCACATGGTATTGGGGGTAGGGTGTTGACATGGATAGAGAATTGGTTGGCAGACATGAAGCAAAGAGTAGGAGTAAACGGGTCCTTTTCAGAATGGCAGGCAGTGGCGAGTGGAGTGCCGCAAGGCTCAGTGTTGGGGCTGCAACTGTTTACCATATATATTAATGATTTGGATGAAGGAATTAGAAGAAACACTAGCATGTTTGCGGATGAAACAAAGCTGGGTGGCAGTGTGAACTGTGAAGAGGATGTTAGGAGGTTGCAGGGTGACCTGGACAGGTTGAGTGAGTGGGCAGATGCGTGGCAGATGCAGTATAATATAGATAAATGTGAGGTTATCCACATTGGCGGCAAAAACAAGGAGGCAGATTATTATCTCAATGGTGTTAGGTTAGGTAAGGGGGAAGTGCAGCGAGACCTGGGTGTCCTTGTACACCAGTCACTGAAAGTTGGCGTGCAGGTACAGCAGGCAGTGAAGAAAGCTAATGGCATGTTGGCCTTCATAACGAGAGGATTTCAGTAAAGGAGTAAAGAGGTTCTTCTGCAGTTGTACAGGGCCCTGGTAAGACCACATCTGGAGTATTGTGTACAGTTTTGGTCTCCTAATTTGAGGAAGTACAACCTTGTAATTGAGGCAGTGCAGCGTAGGTTCACGAGATTGATCCCTGGGATGGCGGGACTGTCATATGAGGAAAGATTGAAAAGACTAGGCTTGTATTCACTGGTTTAGAAGGATGAGAGGGGATCTTATAGACATAAAATTATAAAAGGACTGGACAAGCTAGATGCAGGAAAAATGTTCCCAATGTTGGGCGAGTCCAGAACCAGGGGCGACAGTCTTAGAATAAAGGGGAGGCCATTTAACACTGAGGTGAGGAGGTGGTTTTTCACCCAGAGAGTTGTGAATTTGTGGAATTCTCTGCCACTGATGAATGATCAGCCATGATCACAATGAATGGCAGTGCTGGCTCGAAGGGCCGAATGGCTTCCTCCTGCACCTATTTTCTATGTACACTGTGAACGGCTCGATTGCAATCTTGTACAGGTCTATCACCAATTTTTTGGCAACTGGCAGTCCAGCCCCTCCTATAACCCAGGGAAAACCCCGCCTGGAAATCCCCCCAAACATGTGGCCCCTAGGCCGGATGAGGCGGCCGATCTCCACCTCATCAGGACTTCTGCGGCCGATCGGCGGGTGGAATCTGCCCCCCTGCGGCTGTGGCTCTGCAACTCCAGCCGGACCGGAGCCGGCAGATCCTTTCCCTTAGGCGACTTCCACGGCCGACTTTGCAGGTCGGTATCTTGCGCCCCCCCCCAGCAGTCTAGGCGGAACGTTCCAGTACCGTTGGACTCCTCTCGGAGGCCGTGACCTCCATTGAGGAAGGACATTGGTCCGGCAACACGGATAATCCGGTAAGGATCTGAAACCAAGGGTGCCGGAAAATCAGTGGTGGACCTGGAGTACGTTTACAAATCTGTTGTGCTGCTGCAGGTAAGAATTTAAATGTGTACAGGAACTGCAGATGCTGGTTTAAACTGAAGATAGACACAAAAAGCTGTTGTAACTCAGCAGGACAGGCAGCATCTCCGGAGAGAAGGAAGGGGTGAGGTTTCGGGTTGAGACCCTTCTTCAGACTGGTTAGGGATAAAGGAAACGAGGCTTGATTGTAATCGTGTATTTTCTTTCCGCTGACTGTATAGCAGGCAACAAAAAAAGCTTTTCACTGCACCTCGGTAAACGTGACGATAAACTAAATGGATCGGACAGGTTTAGAGGAATATGGGCCAAATGGAGGCAGGTGCGACTAGTGGAGATGCGACATGCTGGTCGGTGTGGGCAAGTTGGGCCGAAAGGCCTGTTTCCACACTCTATGACTCTCAGCTAAACTAGTCCAAAAGACTGCAGATGCTGGAATCCTGAGTAAACAGAAAATGCTGGTGAATCTCAGCGGGTCAGGCAGCATCTGTGGAAGTAAATGGACAGGCAACACTTTGGTCAAAACCCTTATTCAGACAACACCAGAGTGTGTAGAGAGGTGATTTAGTTTAGTTTAGTTCAGTTTATGATCACGTGGACAGTGAAAAGCTTTTAGAGTCATAGTGTGGAAACAGGGCCCTTCGGCCCAACTCGCCCACACCAGCCAACAATGTCCCAGCTACCCTAGTCCCACCTGCCTGCGCTTGGTCCATAACCCTCCAAACCTGTCCTATCCATGTACCTGTCCAGCTTTTTTGTAAACGATGGGATACTCCCAGCCTCAACTGCCTCCTCTGGCAGCTCATTCCATCCACCCACCACCCTCTGTGTGAAAAAGTTACCCCTCGGATTCCTATTAAATCTTTTCCCCTTCACCTTGAACCTATGTCCGCTGGTCCTCGATTCCCCTACTCTGGGCAAGAGACTCTGTGCATCTACCCGATCTATTCCCCTCATAATTTTGTACACCTCTATAAGATCTCCACTCATCCTCCTTTTGGTGTGTGATAACCAGTCAGGGTAAAGACTATACATGATTACAATCGAACCATTCAGGGTGTGCAGATACATGATCAGGGAATAACGTTTAGTTATTCTGGAAAATCATAACTGTGCAGGAAGGAACTGCAGATGCTGGTTTACACCGAAGGTAAGACACAAAATGCTGGAGTAACTCAGTGGGACAGGCAGCATCTCTGGAGAGAAGGAATAACTGACGTTTCGGGTCGAGACCCTTCTTCAGACTGAGATTCTGGGGAAAGAAGTCTACATTTTTGCAATACAACCATTCTACAGGTTTGGCACGGTGGCGCAGAGGTAGAGTTGCTGCCTTCCGGCGCCAGACAGCCGGGGTCGATCCCGACTACGGGTGCTGCCTATATTGAGTTTGTACGATCTCCCCGTGACCTGCGTGGGTTTTCTCCGAGTTGTTTAGTTTCCTCCCACACTCCAAAGACGTGCAGATTTGTAGGTTAATTGGCTTGGTACAAGTGTAAATTGTCCATAGTGGTGTGCAGCGTAGTGTTAGTGTGCGGGGATCGCTGGTCGGCGCAGACTCGGTGGGCCGAAGCGCCTGTTTCCGGGCTGTATCTCTGAACTAAACTAAACTTTCCTTTTCACCATCTGCTTTGATCTGTCGTTTTCACATCTTGCAGGTCCATATTTCATCTCCCACTCCAATGACATCAGTCTGAAGAAGGGTCTCGATCGGAAACGCCACCCATTCCTTCTCTCCAGAGATGCTGCCTGACCCGCTGAGTTACTCCAGCACTCTGTGAAATGTCACCTGTCCATGTTCTCCAGAGATGCTCCCTGACCCTCTGAGTTACTCCAGCACTCCGTGTCTCTGACTCTGAAGTAACTGCTGGATTAAACCCACTGCTGTTTTCTTTGGAACGGAAGATTTGAGGTGGGATTTCACTGAGGTTTATAAAACGGTCGGGGGCCAGTAGTGAGAGGAACGATCTGTTTCTCACAGCCGAAGGATTAGAGTGGGGGATGACTAATATGTTTTGTGCCTGGAACCTGCTTTCGGAAAGGTTTGTGTGGAGGCAGAAACATGTTTATATACAACTTGGGTGTGTACTTGACATACACTGCACTCCAGGGCTATTTGTTTAATGATACAGCACGGAAACAGGACTTTCGGCCCACCAGGTCCACGCCTCCCAGCGATCCTCGCACATTAACACTATCCTACACCCACTAGGGACAATTTTTTCTTTACATTTACCAAGCCAATTGACCTATTGGCTGGAGCGATTGGGCTTGTATACACTGGAATTTAGAAGGATGAGGGGGGGATCTTATTGAAACATATAAGATAATTAGGGGATTGGACACATTAGAGGCAGGAAACATGTTCCCAATGTTGGCGGAGTCCAGAACAAGGGGCCACAGTTTAAGAATAAGGGGTAGGCCATTTAGAACGGAGATGAGGAAGAACTTTTTCAGTCAGAGAGTGGTGAAGGTGTGGAATTCTCTGCCTCAGAAGGCAGTGGAGGCCAGTTCGTTGGATGCTTTCAAGAGAGAGCTGGATAGAGCTCTTAAGGATAGCGGAGTGAGGGGGTATGGGGAGAAGGCAGGAACGGGGTACTGATTGAGAGTGATCAGCCATGATCGCATTGAATGGCGGTGCTGGCTCGAAGGGCTGAATGGGCTACTCCTGCACCTATTGTCTATTGTCTATTGTCTATTGACCTGTACGTATTTGGAGTGTGGGAGGAAACTGGAGCACCCGGAGAAAACCCACGCAGGTCACGGGAAGAACGTACAAACTCCTTACAGACAGCATCCATGGTTGGGATCGAACACGCTTCTCCGCGCTGCATTCGCGGTGAGGCAGCGACGCCGTTACCGGCAATAGAACATCGAGTCACAGAGTCACTGAGTCATTTCTTTTCTTCAATAGACAATAGACAATCTCCTATCCCCCCACATCCGGACCAAACTCAGATCCTGGGGGGACAGGGCTTTCTCCATCGCTGCTCCCACCCTATGGAACTCACTACCCCAAACCGTTAGAGACTCCTCCACACTCACCACAATCAAAACATCGCTGAAGTCTCACCTGTTCAGTACTGCCTTCAACCACTGAAGGTCACCTCACCTTCTGTCTCCTTTCTCTGTTCATTTATTTATTTACTTATTTATCTATTTATTCATTTCCCTATGTTCTCAAAATCTTTGTAAAGCGACTTTGAGTATATGAAAAGCGCTATATAAATAAAATGCATTATTATTATTATTATTAAAATACGACAGTCCCGCCATTCCGGGAATTAACCTAGTAAACCTATGCTGCACGCCCTCAATAGCAAGAATATCCGCAAGGCTCGGTCCCAGCACCGAGCCTTGCGGTACCCCACTAGTCACTGCCCGTCATTCTGAAAGGGACCCATTTATCCCCACTCTTTGCTTTCTGTCTGCCAACCAATTTTCTATCCATGTCAGTACCCTACCCCCAATACCATGTGCTCTAATTTTGCACACTAATCCTATGTGGGACCTTGTCGAAGGCTTTCTGAAAGTCAAGGTACACTACATCCACCGGCTCTCCCCTATCCATTTTCCTAGTTACATCCTCAAAATATTCCAGAAGATTAGTCAAGCATGATTTTCCCTTCGTAAATCCATGCTGACTCGGAATGATCCTGTTACTACTATCCAAATGCTCCGCAATTTTGTCTTTTATAATTGACTCAAGCATCTTCCCCACCACTGATGTCAGACTAACTGGTCTATAATTTCCTGTTTTCTCTCTCCCTCCTTTCTTAAAAAGTGGGATAACATTAGCTACCCTCCAATCCACAGGAACTGATCCTGAATCTATAGAGCATTGGAAAATGATCACCAATGCGTACATGATTTCTAGCACCACCTCCTTACGTACCCTGGGATCCAGACCATCAGGCCCTGGGGATTTATCAGCCTTCAGTCCCATCAGTCTACCCAACACCATTTCCTGCCTAATGTGAATTTCCTTCAGTTCCTCCGTCACTCTAGGATCTCTGGCCACTAGAACATCTGGGAGATTGTTTGTATCTTCCTCAGTGAAGACAGATCCAAAGTACCGGTTCAACTCGTCTGCCATTTCCATGTTCCCCGTAATAAATTCCCCAGCTTCTGTCTTCAAGGGACCCACATTTGCCTTGACTATTTTTTTCCTCTTCACATACCTAAAGAAACTTTTACTATCCTCCTTTATATTATTGGCTAGCTTACCTTCGTACCTCATCTTTTCTCCCCGTAATTCCTTTATAGTTATCTTCTGTTGCTCTTTAAAAGAGTCCCAATCCTCTGGCTTCCCACTCTTCTTTGCTATGTTGTACTTCTTCTCTTTTATTTTTATGCTGTCCTTGACTTCCCTTGTCAGCCACGGGTGCCTCTTACTCCCCTTAGAACCTTTCCTCCTCTTTGGGATGAATTGATCCTGCAACGTCTGCATTATTCCCAGGAATACCTGCCATTGCTGTTCCACCGTCTTCCCTGCTTGGGTCTCCTTCCAGTCAAATTTGGCCACCTCATGTCTCTGTAATCCCCTTTGCTATACTATAATACTGACACTTCCGATTTTCCCTTCTCCCTCTCAATTTGTAGATTAAAACTTATATTATGATCACTGCCTCCTAATGGCTCTTTTACCTTGAGTTCCCTTATCAAATCAGGTTCATTACCCAACACTAAATCCAGAATTGCCTCCTCCCTGGTTTGCTCCAGTACAAGCTTTTCTCAGAATTCATCTCGGAGGCACTCCACAAACTCCCTTTCTTGGGATCCAGTACCAACCTGATTTTCCCAGTCTATCTGCATGTTGAAATCTCTCATAACCACCATAGCATTACATTTGCGACATGCTAATTTTAGCTCTTGATTCAACTTGCACCCTATGTCGAGGCTACTGTTTGGGGGCCTGTAGATGACTCCCATTAGGGTCTTTTTCCCTTACAATTCCTCATTTCTATCCATACTGATTCCTGATTCCATGTCACACCTTGCAAGGGAGTGAATATTATTCCTTACCAACAGAGCGACCCCACCCCCTCTGCCCACCTGTCTGTCTTTTCTATAGGTCGTTATCCCTCAATATTCAGTTCCCAGCCCTGGTCCTCTTGTAGCCATGTCTCTGTGATTCCCACAACATCATACTTGCCCATGACTAACTGAGTCTCAACCTCATCCACCTTATTTTTTATACTTCGCGCATTTAAATACAACACTTTAACTTCGGTATTCACCTCCCCTATCACACCATTGGCCCTGACCTTACTCTCTTATCCCTTCTAGAACTTCCCTTCCCATTTATTCGAGATTCCTTTTCAATTTCTCCTGTATTCGCTTCCCCTTTAACTCCATTTTCATGTTCCCAATTTGTCAACCCCTCCCCCCCACTACTTAGTTTAAAGCCGCACGTGTAGCACTAGCAAACCTGCCTGCCAGAATGTTGGTCCCCCTGCTGTTAAGGTGCAACCTGTCCCTTTTGTACAGGTCACCCCTACCCCAGAAGAGATCCCAGTGGTCTAGAAATCTAAATCCCTGCTCCCTGCACCAGCCCCTCAGCTGGTACATTCATGTCCCCGATCTCTCTGTTCCTGCCCTCACCAGCACGAGGTACAGGTAGCAGTCCAGAGACAACCGCCTTCGACGTCCTACTTCTCAGTCTTCTTCCTAACTCTCTAAACTCACGTTGCAGTATCTCCTTCCTCTTCCTCCCGATGTCGTTCGTGCCCACGTGCACAACTACTTCCGGTTGATCGCCTTCCCTCGCTAGGATGTTTTGAAGCCGCTCCGTGATGTCTTGAACCCTGGTACCAGGGAGGCAACAGACCATCCTCAATTCCCGCCTGCCGCCACAGAATCTACTGTCCGTACCTCGGACAATGGAGTCACCCAGTACTATGGCTCTTCCTGACTTCGGTCTCCCCGGTCAAGTTTCCTTGCCTGGATTAGAGCCGCCAACCTGTCCGCCGCTCGGACTGGAAGCGTCTTCTGCCCCGGCAGCTCCCAAGAGGGTGTACCTGTTTGCAAGAGGCACAGCCACTGGGGTCTCCTGTAGTCCACGTTCACTCCCTCCTGAAACGGTCTCCCACCTTCGCTCGACCTGGACCCTTGGCGTGACAGCCTCACAGTAGGTCCTGTCCAGAAAACTCTCGCATTCCCGGATGGCCCTGAGGTCATCCAACTGCTTCTCCAACTCCACCACACGTCCATTCAGGAGCTGCACCTGGACACAGTTCTTGCAGGTGTAGCTCCCAGAAGCTCCAGCGGTGTCCCTACCTGCCCACATCCTGCAGGAAACACACTGCACCAACTTGCCCGCCATTGCTTTAGTGTTTAAAAACAAGTGTAACCTCCTCACATCAGCCAGACGGCCAAACCCCTTCTGCAAGCCTTGTTTATATTAGTCACTAAATTGCCTAATTGGCCAATTTACCAAACTTCTAATTTAATTGATCAGCCAATCCATGTACCTTCCTCTGACGAGCTTGGGGGTATGCCCTGCACTGATTGCCTCCTAGCGTCCTTTTGGCGCTCTTTTTAAACGGACTTTAACCTGCAATTAACACTTACTTTCTCAAAGCCAATGGTCTTCTTTGCTCCTGCACTCCCAACCTTTACTGACTGACGGTCAGGCAGCATCTCTGGAGAACATGGATGGGTGACTTTCACAGAGTGCTGGAGTAACTCAGCGGGTCAGGCAGCATCTCTGGAGAACATGGATGGGTGACTTTCACAGAGTGCTGGAGTAACTCAGCGGGTCAGGCAGCATCTCTGGAGAACATGGATGGGTGACGTTTCACAGAGTGCTGGAGTAACTCAGCGGGTCAATAGACAATAGACAATAGACAATAGGTGCAGGAGTAGGTCATTCAGCCCTTCGAGCCAGCACCGCCATTCAATGCGATCATGGCTGATCACTCTCAATCAGTACCCCGTTCCTGCCTTCTCCCCATACCCCCTCACTCCGCTATCCTTAAGAGCTCTATCCAGCTCTCTCTTGAAAGCATCCAACGAACTGGCCTCCACTGCCTTCTGAGGCAGAGAATTCCACACCTTCACCACTCTCTGACTGAAAAAGTTCTTCCTCAGGCAGCATCTGTGGAGAACATGGATAGGCGACGTTTCACAGAGTGCTGGAGTAACTCAGCGGGTCAGGCAGCATCTGTGGAGAATAAGGATGGTGATGTTTCGGGTCGTGGACCGTTCCTCATACTGGAGACCACGGGGAAGGGAAATATTATTTTTAACTTGCAAACATATTCTATTTCTTATTCTGCAGCAACAGAAAACATGTGTGGATCGGTGTGAGTTCTTGACGCTAAATTCTTTGGAAGTCACATGTGATGAGCTCCCCCGAGGTCTGGCTTGTTGAATCAGACCTGCATCTGGTTTCCATACAATCGAGGCAGGAGAGGAAGGGAAAAACCAGAAGCTGCTCAGTCGGCTCACACTAACGGCAGCACGGTAGCACAGCAGCACGGCCTCACAGCGCCAGTCATAGAGTCATGGAGTGATACAGTGTGGAAACAGGCCCTTCGGCCCAACTCGCCCACACTGGCCAACAATGTCCCAGCTACACTAGTCATAGAGTGACACAGCGTGGAAACAGGCCCTTCGGCCCAACTCGCCCACACTGGCCCAACAATGTCCCAATTACACTAGTCCCACTTGCCTGCGCTTGGTCCATATCCCTCCAAACCTGTCCGATCCATGTACCTGTCTAACTGTTTCTTAAACAATGGGATAGTCCCAGCCTCAACTACCTCCTCTGGCAGCTTGTTCCATACACCTACCACCCTCTGTGTGAAAAAGTTACCCCTCGGATTCCTATTAAATCTTTTCCCCTTCACCTTGAACCTATGTTCTGGTCCTCGATTCCCCTACTCTGGGCAAGAGACTTTGTGCATCTACCCAATCTATTCCTCTCATGATTTTGTATATATCTATAGGATCTCCCCTCATCCTCCTGTGCTCCGAGTAGAGACCCAGCCTGCTCAACCTCTCCCTGTAACTCACACCCTCTAGTCCTGGCAACATCTTCGTAAATCGTTTCTGAGCCCTTTCCAGCTTTCCTATAACATAGTGCCCAGAATTGAACACAATATTCTAAATGTGGTCTCACCAATGTCTTATGCAACTGCAACATGACCTCCCAACTTCTATACTCAATACTCTGACTGATGAAGGCCAAAGTGCCAAAAGCCTTTTTGACCACCTTATCTACCTGTGACTCGACTTTCAAGGAGCCATGCACCTGTACTCCTAGATCCTTTTTCCACGAACCCAGAGACCCGGGTTCGATCCTGACCACGGGTGCCGTCTGTACGGCGTTTGTATGTTCTCCCCGTGTCCTGTGTGGGTTTTCTCCGAGATCTCCGGTTTCCTCCCACACTCCAAAGACGTACAGGTTTGTCGGTTACTTGGCTTGGTGTAATTGTAAATTGTTCCTAGTATGTGTAGGATAGTGTCAGTGTGCGGAGATCGCTGGTCGGTGCGGACTGGGTGGGCCAAAGGGCCTGTTTCTGTGCTGTATCTACAAACTGATCTAAACTAAACTAACATTGCCTGACAGGACAAGCCAAGATGGCGCCCAACCCAGGCGACTATTTGCATAGTAGCCACAGAAGCAGATCCACAGTCTTTCTTGATTAGTACCGGTGTCACTGGTTATGGGGAGAAGGCAGGAGAATGGGGTTGAGAGGGAGACATAGATCAGCCTTGATTGAATGGCGGAGTGGACTCGATAGGCCGAAAGGCCTAATTCTACTCTTAAGCAGAAAAGCTTTTGTTGCGTGCTATCCAGACAGCGGAAAGGCAACACATGATTACAATCGAGCCGTCCACAGTGAACAGATACATCCTCTTTCGTATGTCAACGACAACAATCAAAAGTGGCAATTGGTGCTTCAGAGTACCGTAGTTGACACTTTGCTGCAAATTTTGCCAGTTCCGTAGAACTACCCAGGGTGGACGACGAGGACGTAAAGCACCTCCCACCCCTACAGATACATGATAAGGGAATAACGTTCAGTGCAAGGTAAAGCCAGCAAAGTCCGATCAAGGATAGTCCGAGGGTCACCAATGGGGCAGATAGTAGTTCAGCACTGCTCTCTGGTTGTGGTAGGATGGTTCAGTTGCCTGATAACAGCTGGGAAGGAACTGTCCCTGAATCTGGAGGTGTGCGTTTTCACACTTCTGTACCTCTTGCGCGATGGGAGAGGGGAGAAGAGGGAGTGGCCGGGGTGAGACTGGTCCTTGATGATGCTGCTGGCCTTGCTGAGGCAGCGTGAGGTGTAGATGGAGTCAGTGGAAGGGAGGTTGGTTTGTGTGATGTAGGAAAATAACTGCAGATGTTGGTACAAATCGAAGGTATCACAAAATGCTGGAGTAACTCAGTGGGTCAGGCAGCATCTCTGGTGAGAATGGGTCAGGGGGGGCGGGACAAAGAAAGGAGATCAGGTTGGTTAAGGCAGACTGAGCGAAGGTGTTGAACGAAACGATCGCCGAGCCTGCATTTGGTCTCGCCGATGTAGACAAGTTGACACCTGGAACAACGGATACAATAGATGAGGTTGGAGGAGGTGCAGGTGAACCTCTGCCTCACCTGGTAAGACTGTTTGGGTCCTTGGATGGAGTCGAGGGGGGAGGTAAAGGGACGTGTTGGATCTCCTGCGGTTGCAGGGGAAAGTGCCTGGGGAATGGTGGTTTGGGTAGGAAGGGACGAGTGGACCAGGGAGTTACGGAGGGAACGGTCTCTGCGGAACGCAGAAAGGGGAGGGGATGGGAAGATGTGGCCAGTAGCGGGGTCCCGTTGGAGGTGACGGAAATGTTGGCGGATAATTTGTTGGATACGCTGGCTGGTGGGGTGGAAGGTGAGAACGAGGGGGATTCTGTCCTTGTTACGAGTGGGGGGAGGGGAGCAAGAGCGGAGCTGCGGGATGTAGAAGAGACCCTAGTGAGAGCCTCATCTATAATGGAGGAGGGGAAGCCCCGTTTCCTGAAGAACGAGAACATCTCCGAAGCCCTAGTGTGAAACACCTCATCCCGGGCGCAGATGCGGCATAGACGGAGGAATTGGGAGTAGGGGATAGACTTTTTGCAGTATTGGAAGAAGTGTAGTCCAGATAGCTATGGGAGTCAGTGGGTTTATAGTAAATGTCCGTCACTAGTCTGTCTCCTGTGATGGAGATGGTGAGGTCCAGAAACGGTAGGGAGATGTGAGAGATAGTCCAGGTATATTTAAGGCCAGGATGGAAATTAGTGGTGAAATATATGAAGTCAGTGAGTTCTGCATGGGTACAAGAGGTAGCACCAATGCAGTCGTCAATGTAGCAGAGGTAGAGTTCGGGGATGGGGCCAGTGTACGTCTGGAACAGGGATTGTTCGACGTACCCGACAAAGAGGCAGGTGTAGCTAGGGCCCATGCGAGTGCCCATAGCTACGCCTCTGGTTTGGAGGAAGTGGGAGGAGTCAAAGGAGAAGTTGTTAAGGGTAAGAACCAGCTCTGCTAGGCGGAGGAGAGTGTTGGTAGATGGGGATTGGCTGGTTCTATGGTTGAGGAAGAAACAGGGCTTCAAGACCATCCTTGTGGGGGATGGAAGTGTAGAGTGACTGGACATCCGTGGTAAAGATGAGGGAGTGGGGGCCTGGGAACCGGAAGTTATCGAGGAGATGGAGAGCGTGTGAGGTGTCTTGGAGGAAGGTGGGGAGGGATTTGACCAGGGGGGGATAGGATGTAGTCGAGGTAGGTGGAAATAAGTTCGGTGGGACATGAGCAGGCAGAAACAATGGGTCTGCCGGGACAGTTCTGTTTGTGGATTTTAGGGAGAAGGTAGAATCGGGCCGTGCGGGGCTGGGGAACGATAAGGTTGGAGGCATTGGAGGGTAGATCGCCGGAAATGGTGAGGTCCATGATGGTGCTGATGATAAAGGTCTGGTGTTTGTCCCATGGTCCAGGGATCGGTCGGAAGAGGTGTCTGAGAGTTGTCGTCTGGCCTCGGTCCGGTAGAGGTCAGAACGCCAGACTTTCTTCTCACCTTCCACCCCATCAGCACAGCACCTCCCTTGTCAGCGGGTTTGATGACCAAGTCCGGGTTGTTGCGCAGTGAGTGGAGGGCTGCACGTTCAGGAGGGGAGAGGTTAGAGTTAGTCAGGGGAGTGGAGAATTTGAGGCGGTTAATGTCCCGCCGGCAGTTGGAGATGAAAAGTTCTAGTGAGGGTAGTTTGCCACACGGGGGGGTCCAAGAGGAGGGGGTCCGTTGGAGACGGGAGAAGGGGTCATCAGTGGGGGGTGAGGACTCCTTCCCATGGAAAAAGGCTCGGAGGCGGAGGCGGCGGAAGAAGAGCTCCACGTCATGGCGGACACGGAACTCGATGTGGGGGCGGAGGGGAACAAAGGTAAGGCCTCTGTTGAGGACAGACTGTTCAGTGTCTGAAAGGGGGAGGTCAGGGGGGATGGTGAACATCCGGCAATGGTGGGGGTTGGGGTCGGATGAGGGCAGGGGGGCAGGTGGAGGGGGAGGGGGTGTATGGTGGAGGGGTGGTGGGTTAACAGAGCAGAGGGGGGCATGAGGACTGATGTGGGGAGTAGCTAGGGTCGTCTGGCTAGAGGGGTAAGGGGATAGGCTGCATCAGGGCTGCGTCCACAATTCGCTGCAATTTCTTGCGGTCGTGGATGGAGGTGTTCCGGTCCTGATTTGTTCTGGCCTTTTCCTCCCCTCTACTCTCAGTCTGAAGAAGAGTCTCGACCCAAAACGTCACGCATTCTTTTCTGCAGAGTGCGGCACGATGGCGCAGCGATAGAGTTGCTGCCGGAGAACAGGGTTCGATCCTGACTACGGGTGCTGTCTGTGCGGAGTTTGTACGTTCTCCGCGTGACCTACGTGGGTTTTCTCTGAGATCTCCGGTTTCCTCCCACACTCCAAAGACATACAGGTTTGTAGCTTAATTGGCTTGGTATTACTGTAAATTGTCCCTAGTGTGTGTTTATGGCGTTAGTGTGCAGGGAGTGCTGGTCGACGCGGACTCGGTGGGATGAAGGGCCTGTTTCCTCGCTGTATCTTTACTTTAAACTAAAAAAAAAGTGCTGCCTGACCCACTGAGTTACTCTAGCACTTAGTGTATGTAAATTAATCAAACTTAATCAGTAAAAGCCTCAAAGATTATGGGGAGAAGGCAGGAGAATGGGCGGCACGGTGGCGCAGCGGTAGAGTTGCTGCCTTACAGCGAATGCAGCACCGGAGACTCAGGTTCGATCCTGACTACGGGTGCTGTCTGTACGGAGTTTGTACGTTCTCCCCGTGACCTGCGTGGGTTTTCTCCGAGATCTTCGGTTTCCTCCCACACTCCAAAGACGTGCAGGTATGTAGGTTAATTGACTGGGTAAATGTAAAAATTGTCCCTAGTGTGTGTAGGAATGTTTTAATGTGCGGGGATCGCTGGGCGGCGCGGACTCGGTGGGCCGAAGGGCCTGTTTCCGCGCTGTATCTCTAAATCTAAAAAATCTAAATCTAAAACAATCTAAAAGAATGGAGTTGAGTGGGAAAGATAGATCAGCCACGATTGAATGGCGGAGTATCTCTCGTTTCCCCCTCTCCTGACTCTCAGTCTGAAGAAGGGTCTCGACCTGAAATGTCACCCATTCCTTCGCTCCAGTGATGCTGCCTGACCCGCTGAGTTACTCCAGCATTTTGTGTCTATAGACTCGATGGGCTGAATTATCTAATTCTGTCCCTGTGTCTAATGAACTTATGAACTTTAGTTTAGTTTAGTTGAAAGATTCAGCGCGGAAACTGGCCCTTCGGCCCACCGAGTCCACACCGACCAGCGATCCCTGCACATTAACACTATCCTACACACACCAGGGACAATTTACAATTTTTACCCAGCCAATTAACCTACCAACCTGCACGTCTTTGGAGTGTGGGAGGAAACCGAAGATCTCGGAGAAAACCCACGCAGGTCACGGGGAGAACGTACAAACTCCGTACAGACGGCGCCCGTAGTCGGGATGGAACCCGGGTCTCCGGCGCTGCGAGGCAACAACTCTACTGCTGCACTGTCTGATCAACTTATGAACTTATTTGATATTTTGTTTGACCCTCGTTTATTGTGAGTGAAAGCGAAACCATAAAAGCGGGAAAAAACAGGATCTCAGTTTGTGATCTCTGCAAGATTGCGGGGAAAACCTGGAAATATGTAAAGAAAGGGAATTAGATGACTGGGATAATCCCTCTGATATCATACTTGCGTCTGACACTGTGCTGAATGACAGAGGGCAAAAGAATCCTTTCCCGATGTCTACGATTGGACTCGTCATTTATCCAGACGAGAACAGACTAGAAATTAGGTGATTTCCCCATCCATTAAGTTGGAGATACCATTCATTTTACTACAAGTTCAGGGCGGCACGGTGGCGCAGCGGTAGAGTTGCTGCCTCACAGCACCAGAGACCCGGGCTCCATCCTGACTACGGGCGCTGTCTGTAAGGAGTTTGTACGTTCTCCCCGTGACCTGTGTGGGTTTTCTCCGGGTGCTCCGGTTTCCTCCTACACTCCAAATACGTACAGGTTTGTAGGCTAATTGGCTTGGTATAAAATGTAAAATTGTCTATATAATGTGCAGGGTAGTGTTAATGTGTGGGGATCGCTGGTCGGTGCGGACTCGGTGGGCCGAAGGGCCTCTTTCTCTAAGTTTCTCTTAACTAAACTAAATCCCTCTGCCCTACAACACTCTCTGTCGACCTGTTACCCCACTTTCAGGGAACTGTGCTCCTGCGCTCCTACATCCCTCTGCTCTACAGGCTATTTGCAACAGTTACCTTGAAGTTGGTCAGAGGAGGACAGCTGAAGGATTGTGGGGATTCGCTGAGCAATTAAATTGAGCAAATTGGTAAGTTAGCTAATTAATCAATGAGTCAATTTAACAGCTAATGTAAGCAAGGCTCGCTCGAGGGGAGCGGCCCCGTCCCCGTCGGGGAGTGGTCTTGTCGAGAAAAGTGTGAGTCTTTGGCTCGAGAGTCTTTGGCGAGGAGGCTGAGGGAGGAGGCCATGCCAACAGTTGGAGAGGGTAAGACGATACAAGGAAATGACAGGTAAGCTGATTCAGTGTGATGTTTGCAGGATGTGGGAGGCCAGGAACGCCGCTGGTGCCTCTGGCTGCTACAACTGTGGAAAATGTGTCCAGGTTCAGCTCCTGAAGCGCCGTGTTGGGGAACTGGAGAGCCAACTGGATGACGCTTCCAGTCCGAGCGGCGGACAGGTTGGTAGCTCTAACCCAGGCAAGGAAACTCGACCGGGGAGACCGAAGTCAGGAAGAGCCATGGTAGTGGGTGACTCCATTGTCCGAGGTACGGACAGTAGATTCTGTGGCGGCAGGCGGGACTTGAGGATGGTCTGTTGCCTCCCTGGTGCCAGGGTTCAAGACATCACGGGCCGGCTTCACAACATCCTAGCGAGGGAAGGCGATCAACCGGAAGTAGTTGTGCACGTGGGCACGACCGACGTCGGGAGGAAGAGGAAGGAGATTCTGCAACGTGAGTTTAGAGAGTTAGGAAGAAGACTGAGAAGTAGGACGTCGAGGGTGGTTGTCTCTGGACTGCTGCCTGTACCTCGTGCTGGTGAGGGCAGGAACAGAGAGATCGGGGATATGAATGTATGTATGGCTGAGGGGCTGGTGCAGGGAGCAGGGATTTAGATTTCTAGACCACTGGGATCTCTTCTGGGGTAGGGGTGACCTGTACAAAAGGGACGGGTTACACCTTAACAGCAGGGGGACCAACATTCTGGCAGGCAGGTTTGCTAGTGCTACACGTGTGGCTTTAAACTAAGTAGTGGGGGGGAGGGGTTGACAAATTGGGAATATGAAGATGGAGTTAAAGGGGAAGCGAATACAGGAGAAATTGCAAAGGACTCTCGAATAAATGGGAACGGAAGTTCTGGATTGGATAAGAGAGTAAGGTCAAGGGCAATGGTGACCGGTGTGAGAAGGGAGGTGAATAACAAAGTTAATGTGTTGTACTTAAATGCACAAAATATGAAAAATAAAGTGGATGAGCTTGAGGTTCAGTTAGACATTGGTAAGTATGATGTTGTGGGAATCACTGAGACATGGCTACAAGAGGACCAGGGCTGGGAACTGAATATTCAGGAAAACACAACATACAGAAAAGACAGACAGGTGGGCAGAGGGGGTGGGGTCGCTCTGTTGGTAAGGAATGATATTCACTCCCTTGCAAGGGGTGACATAGAATCAGGAGATGTAGAATCAGTATGGATAAAAATAAGGAATTGTAAGGGTAAAAAGACCCTAATGGGAGTTATCTACAGGCCCCCAAACAGTAGCCTCGACATAGGGTACAAGTTGAATGAGGAGCTAAAATTAGCATGTCGCAAATATAATGCTACGGTGGTTATGGGAGATTTCAACATGCAGGTAGACTGGGAAAATCAGGTTGGTAATGGACCCCAGGAAAGAGAGTTTGTGGAGTGTCTCCGAGATGGATTCTTAGAACAGCTTGTACTGGAGCCTACCAGGGAGAAGGCAATTTTGGATTTAGTGTTGTGTAATGAACCTGATCTGATAAGGGGACTCGAGGTAAAAGAGCCATTTGGAGGCAGTGATCACAATATGATAAGTTTTACTCTACAAATTGAGAGGGAGAAGGGAAAATCGGAAGTGTCAGTATTACAGTATAGCAAAGGAGATAACAGAGGCATGAGGCAGGAGTTGGCCAGATTTGACTGGAAGGAGGCCCTAGCAGGGAAGACGGTGGAACAGCAATGGCTGGTATTCCTGGGAATAATGCAGAAGTTGCAGGATCAATTTATCCCAAAGAGGAGGAAAGATTCTAAGTGGAGTAAGAGGCACCCGTGGCTGACAAGGGAAGTCAAGGACAGCATAAAAATAAAAGAGAAGAAGTATAACATAGCAAAGAAGAGCGGGAAGCCAGAGGATTGGGACTCTTTTAAAGAGCAACAGAAGATGACTAAAAAGGCAATATGGGGAATAAAGATGAGGTACGAGGGTAAGCTAGCCAATGATATAAAGGAGGATAGCAAAAGCTTTTTTAGGTATGTGAAAAGGAAAAAAATAGTTAAGGCAAATGTGGGTCCCTTGAAGACAGAAGCAGGGGAATTTATTATGGGGAACAAGGAAATGGCAGACGAGTTGAACCTGTCCTTTGGATCTGTCTTCACTGAGGAGGATACAAACAATCTCCCAGATGTTCTAGTGGCCAGAGATCCTAGGGTGACAGGAACTGAAGGAAATCCACATTAGGCAGGAAATGGTGTTGGGTAGACTGATGGGACTGAAGGCTGATAAATCCCCAGGGCCCGATGGTCTGCATCCCAGGGTACTTAAGGAGGTGGCTCTAGAAATTGTGGACGCATTGGTGATCATTTTCCAATGTTCTATAGATTCAGGATCAGTTCCTGTGGATTGGAAGGTAGCTAATGTCCCACTTTTCAAGGGAGAGAGAAAACGGAAATTATAGACCAGTTAGTCTGACATCAGTGGTGGGGAAAATGCTGGAGTCAATTATAAAAGACGAAATTGCGGAGCATTTGGATAGCAGTAACAGGATTGTTCCGAGTCAGCATGGATTTACGAAGGGAAATCATGCATGACTAATCTTCTGGAATTTTTTGAGGTTGTAACTAGGAAAATTGACTGGGGAGAGCCGGTGGATGTGGTGTACCTCGACTTTCAGAAAGCCTTTGACAAGGTCCCACATATGAGATTAGTGGGCAAAATTAGAGCACATGGTATTGGAGGTAGGGTACTGACATGGATAGAAAATTGGTTGACAGACAGAAAGCAAAGAGTGGGGATAAATGGGTCCCTTCAGAATGGCAGGCAGTGACCAGTGGGGTACCGCAAGGCTCGGTGCTGGGACCGCAGCAATTTACAATATACATTAATGACTTGGATGAAGGGATTAAAAGTACTATTAGCAAATTTGCAGATGATACAAAGCTGGGTGGCAGCGTGAACTGTGAGGAAGATGCTATGAGGTTGCAGGGTGACTTGGACAGGTTGTGTGAGGTGGGGCGGATGCATGGCAGATGCACCTTAATGCGGATAAGTGTGAGTTATCCACTTTGTTGGTAAGAATAGGAAGGCAGATTATTATCTGAATGGTGTCAAGTTAGGAAAAGGGACGCACAACGAGATAGGGGTGTCCTAGTGCATCAGTCACTGAAAGGAAGCATGCAGGTACAGCAGGCAGTGAAGAAAGCCATGGAATGTTGGCCTTCATAACAAGAGGAGTTGAGTATAGGAGCAAAGAGGTCATTCTGCAGTTGTACAGGGCCCTAGTGAGACCGCACCTGGAGTCTGTGTGCAGTTTTGCTCTCCAAATTTGAGGAAGGATATTCTTGCTATTGAGGGCGTGCAGCGTAGGTTTACTAGGTTAATTCCCGAATGGCGGGACTGTCATATGTTGAAAGACTGGAGTGACTTATAGTAATAATAATGCATTACATTTATATAGCGCTATTCATACACTCAAAGACGCTTTACAGGGATTTAAAGAACATAGGGAAGTGAATAAATAGATAAATAAGTAGACGACAGAGAAAGGAGACAGAAGGTGAGGTGACCTTCAGTGGTTGAAGGCAGTACTGAACAGGTGAGACTTCAGTGATGTTTGAATGTGGTGAGTGAGGAGGAGTCTCTGACGGTTTGGGGTAGTGAGTTCCATAGGGTGGGAGCAGCGATGGAGAAAGCCCTGTCCCCCAGGATCTGAGTTTGGTCCGGATGGGGGGGGGATAGGAGATTGGCAGCAACAGAGCGGAGGGTGCAGGTGGGAGTGTGCCTGTGGAGGAGGTCAGTCAGGTAGGATGGAGCCAGGTTATGGAGGGCTTTGTAGGTCATGAGGAGGATTTTGTACTAGGCTTGTATACACTGGAATTTAGAAGGATGAGAGGGATCTTATCGAAACGTATAAGATTATTAATGGGTTGGACACGTTAGAGGCAGGAAACATGTTCCCAATGTTTCTGATGCCACTCCCTGGGAACCATGTCCCTGCACTCCTAGATCCGTCTGCTCTACGACATTCCCATTCTACCTGTGACGCCACTTTCAGGTACCTGTGTACCTGCGTTCCCTGAAAGTGGCGCCACAGGTAGACAGGGAGTGTTGCAGAGCAGAGGAATCTAGGAGCGCAGTAGACGGAAGAGGGCGAGACTGCTAGCTCAATTGTGACGAGACTCAGACAGGTTTCTGTGGGATGCAAATATGTGTCTGCTGATGTGGCAAAGCAGATATTGGATCAGGTTGTCCAGCATTGCAGGGCAGACAAGCTCAGGAGAAGGCTGCTGGGAAAAGTGGGTGAGTTGAACCTTAATGATACTTTGTCCAAGGAGCTGTTGAGGGACAATTTCACAGCATGAAACTGAAAGATTCCAAGACTGGGCAAGTTAACTGGATGTCCTACACTAGACCAAAGAGTAAGCCTGGACGTGAGATTGAGTGTTACAGGTGTGGCAACAGGGGTCTCATCGGAGAAGATGCATGTTGTCTGGCAAAAGGTAGAAACATGTAGAAAGTGATGAGGGCAGTACTGTGTGCAGTTTTGGTCTCCAAGTTTGAGGAAGGACATTCTTGCTATTGAGGGCGTGCAGCGTGGGTTTACTAGGTTAATTCCCGAATGGCGGGACTGTCATACGTTGAAAGACTGGAGCGACTGGAATTTAGAAGATGAGAGGGGATCTTATTGAAACGTATAAGATTATTAAGGGATTGGACACGTTAGAGGCAGGAAACATGTTCCCAATGTTGGGGGAGTCCAGAACCCGGGCCACAGTTTAAGAATAACGGGTAGACCATTTAGAACGGAGATGAGGAAAACCTTTTCAGTCCGAGAGTTGTGAATCTGTGGAATTCTCTGCCTCAGAAGGCAGTGGAGGCCAATTCTCTGGATGCTTTCATAGAGAGAGTTAGATAGAGCTCTTAAGGATAGCGGAGTCAGGGGTATGGGGAGAAGGCAGGAACGGGGTACTGATTGAGAATGATCAGCCATGATCACAGTGAATTGTGGTGCTGGCTCGAAGGGCCGAATGGCCTCTTCCTGGACCTATTGTCTATTGACAGTGATGAGAACAGTGATGAACCTGGTCAGCATGCTCCACAGACTCTGGTACCGACACTGTAGACTTTCCCCTTACATTCCACCTCCCAAAGTGCAACACCTCACCCCTGGCCGATCTCACAAACACTTCCCACAACCCCTCCCCCTCAGGGAGACTTGCTCAGCAGCCCTGTCCTTATCGTTATTCAAAGTGCCAGGGGATTTGCACAGTGGGTAAACTCTGCCCACACCTGGACGGATGCACTGGGGGATAAACAAAGTCATCGATGAGTCAGCAGAGAAAGAGAGGAAGGAGGGAGGGAGAGAGAGAGAGAGGGAGGGATGAGGCGGGGACTGGGACGGACATAAAGACCGGACTCCCGTCCCGTCCCGACACAGAACGGTCCCCACCCCGGTGGCCACAGACTGAAGGATACGAAAACTGAGCAGAGCCTGGACGAGATGTGGGGAGCGCTGCTACTGGTGGTGGTGGAGTGACACTGCTGACCCAGGGAACCGTCCACGCGGCACCCAACCCAGCACCCGACCCACGACCCAACACTGGACCCGACCCAGGCCCCAATCACTATGGTAATTCTCCACACTCGCTCTCTCTCTCCCTCTTCTCTCTCTCTTGCCCTTTCCCCCCTCTCACTCTCTCTCCCCCTCTCTCTCCCCCTCTCTCTCCCCTCTCCTCTCCCCCTCTCTCTCTCCCCTCCTCTCTCCCCCTCTCTCTCCCCCTCTCTCTCCCCCTCTCTCTCCCCTCTCTCTCCCCCTCTCTCTCCCCTCTCTCTCCCCCTCTCTCTCCCCCTCTCTCTCCCCCTCTCTCTCCCCCTCTCTCTCCCCCTCTCTCTCCCCCCTCTCCCTTCCCTCTCCCCCCCTCCCTCTCCCCCTCCTCTCCCCCCCTCTCTCTCCCCCCTCATTCTCCCCCACCACTCTCCCCCCACCATTCTCCCCCTCTCTCTCCCCCATCACTCTCCCTCCCCCTCTCTCTCCCCCCCTCTCTCTCTCTCCCCCCACCACTCTCCCCCTCTCTCCCCTCCCTCTCTCTCTCCCCTCTCTCTCTCCCTCTCTCCCCCCCTCTCTCTCCCCCATCTCTCTCCCCCCACCTCTCTCCCCCTCTCTCTCCCCCCCTCTCTCTCTCCCCCCTCTCTCCCCTCTCTCTCCCCTCTCTCCCCTCTCTCTCTCCCCCCCTCATTTCCCCCCACCACTCTCCCCCTCACTCTCACCCCCTCTCTCTCCCCCCTCTCTCTCTCCCCCCTCTCTCCCCTCTCTCCCCTCCCCCCTCTCCCCTCTCCCCTCCCTCTCTCTCTCCCCTCTCTCTCCCCCCCTCTCTCCCCTCTCCCCTCCCTCTCTCTCTCCCCTCTCTCTCTCCCCCCCTCTCTCTCCCCCCTCTCTCTCTCCCCTCCCTCTCTCTCTCCCCTCTCTCTCCCCCCCTCTCTCCCCTCCTCTCTCCCCTCCCCCCTCTCCCCTCCCCCCTCTCCCCTCCCTCTCTCTCTCCCCTCTCTCTCTCCCCCCCTCTCCCCCCTGGGTAGGAAGGAGCGGAGCGGAGACAGACAGAAAAAGAGGAAACAGGAGAGAGAGAGAGAGAAACAAAGAGAGAGAGCAAAGGAAAAAGGAGAGGAGAGAGAGTAGGAAACAGTGAGGGAGATAGAGAAGGAAAGAAAAAGAGAGAAGGAGAGAGAGAAGGTGAAAGAGAGAGAGGCAGGGAAAGTGGGAGGGTGTAAAGGTGAGGGTTGAGGGAGGGAGGAAAGAGGGAGCAGGAGAGAGGGGGGGGGAGGGGAGGGGTGTGTGGGATGGGGGGGGGGGGGGGAGGGCAGAGTGCCTCTTTCCCCCCCCCAGAGGCCCTGACCATCTTGTCTCTCCCCACAGACGGTCCATATTGTGAAAATATCGTCTGGTGTCTGTCTATGTGGGAGAGAGGGAGGGAGCGAGAGAGTGGGAGACAGAGAGAGGGAGGGAGGGAGAGAGTGGGAGACAGAGAGAGGGAGGGAGGGAGAGAGGGCAAAAGAGAGAGGGAGAGGGGAGGGAGAGAGGGCAAGGAAGAGGGAGGGTGAGGGAGCAAGGGAGAGGGAGGGAGAGAGGGTGAGGGGGCGAGGGAGAGGGGGCAAGGAGAGGGAGGGTGGGAGGGAGGTAGTTGAGGCAGCAACTATCACAACGTTTAAGAAACAGTTGGACGTGTACATGGACAGGACAGGGTTGGAGGGATATGGGCCAATGCTGGCAGGTGGGACTGTGCAGCTGGGACATTGTTGGCCGGTGTGGGCAAGTTGGGCCTGTTTCCACACTGTATCACTGAAATCTAATCAGCCCTTGTCCATCTAAGTGCATGCATATCTAGTCCCTCAGGCTGTTGACTTTGGTGAAATTTGCAAATTGCCACTAGCGTGTGGAATAGAGAGGGTGTAGGCGATGATCTATGTTTCTACCTGTGAGGCCACTTTCAGGTAACTGTGTACCTGCACTCCTAGATCACTCTGCTCCACAACACTCCCTCTCTGCATGAGACTTTCAGGCAACTGGGTAAACATAGAAAATATGTGCAAGAGGAGGCCATTCAGCCCTTCGAGCCAGCACCGACCGCCATTCAATATGATCATGGCTGATCATCCACAATCAGTACCCTATTCCGGCTTTTTCCCCATATCCTTGATTCCGTTTGCCCTCAGGGCTCTAACTCTTTCTTGAAAGCATCCAGTGAATTGGCCTCCACTGCCTTCTGTGGCAGAGAATTCCACAGATTCACAACTCTCTGGGTGAAGAAGTTTTCCTCATCTCAATCTGAAATGGCCTCCCCCTTATTCTTAAACTGTGACCCCTGGTTCTGGACATCCCCAACATTGGGAACATTTTTCCTGCCTCTATCCAGTCCAATCCTCTAAGAATTTTATATGTTTCTTTCAGATCCCTTCTCATCCGTCTAAATTCCAGCGAATACAAGCCCAGTCGATCCAGTCTGTCATCGTATGTCAGTCCCCCCTAGGGTTGCCAACTTCCTCACTCCCAAATACGGGACAAGGTGACGTCACCGCCCCGCGCCCCACGTGCCTCACCCAGCCAGCAGCTCCCACTCTACTAACGGCGGCCACCTGGGCCGGGAGGCGGGTTGCTACGCAACCTCTGTTAGGCAGTGCCCGGACCCGGGAGAGATATAGGAGGTCCTTCCTTCCCGCTGCTGTGAGACTGCACAACCAGCACTGCTCCCAGCAGACGAGTCAACAATAACAGCTAAGAACACACAATTGATGACAATTTATGTATCTTTTATTTATAATGAATGAGCTCTTGCTCTCCACTTTGCTGCTGTGACACTAAATTTCCCCGGTGTGGAATGAATAAAGGAATATATTATTATTATTATTATTATTATTACACAATATAACTGGTGGTTTCTCGATAAAGAATGATTTAATCCATATCTTAGTTTGGTTTACCAGATAATGGCTGTGATGGCTGGCTCAATGGCCGAATGGCCTCCTCCTACACCTATTTTCTATGTTTCTATGTGTGTGTGAAACGTAATATCTTATTCAGACTGGTACTGGCTTATTTTGGAAGTATTGGCAACAATTAAAGGAACATGCATGTTTGGATAGAAGCTAAAATGCTGCTGAAAACATTGGGAATAAAGGACGATGGACAAGTTTAAAAATACTCCGCCAGGGAGGCCGCCTCAGTTTCCCTCTCTCACTCTCTTTCTCTCTGTTTCCTCTTTTTGTGTCTGCCTCTCTCTCCCCTCAGAGGGATTGAGGGAGGAAAGGGGGAGCAGTAGAGAGGGGAGGGGAGCAGTGGGATGGGGAGGTGGGGAGAAGAGGGGGAGTGGGAGGGCAGAGTGCCTCTTTCCCCACCCCCAGAGGGGCTGACCATCTTGTCTCTCCCCACAGGAGGCCGGCATCACCTCCCGTGTGGCAATTACTATGGGATGTGCCGCCGTGATGGCTGTCTACCCGGCGAAATCACCTTGCCATATTCCTCATGTCATTGCTGTATCCACGCTGACTGACGCACCCTCCCCCCCTCCCTCTCTCCATCACTCTCTCCCTCCCTCTCTCTGTCACTCCCTCCCTCCCACTCCCTCCCTCTCTCCCCACCTCCATCCTGAGACGGGATGTCCCGAGAACGGATGTGAAATAAAAACCTCCTCAGCATTGTGAAAATATCGTCTGGTGTCTGTCTGTATGGGAGGGAGGGTGGGAGGGGGGGAGAGAGGGAGGGAGAGGGAGAGAGAGAGAGAGAGAGAGAGAGAGAGAGAGAGAGAGAGAGAGAGAGAGAGAGAGAGATCACCGACTGAGCAGGAACCCGACGCCTCGTTGACGATGACGTTACTTTCAAGAAACTGTGTACCTGCGCTCCTAGATCCCTCTGCTCCACAACACCCCCTGTCTACATGTGACGTTACTTTCAGGAAACTGTGTACCTGCATTCCTAGATCCTTCTGCTCCACAACACTCCCTGTCTACATGTGACGTTACTTTCAGGAAACTGTGTACCTGCGCTCCTAGATCCCTCTGCTCCACAACAATCCCTGTCTACATGTGACGTTACTTTCAGGGAACTGTGTACCTGCGCTCCTAGATCCCTCTGCTCTACAACACTCCCTGTCTACCTGTGACACCACTTTCAGGGAACTGTGTACCTGCATTCCTAGATCCCTCTGCTCCACAACACTCCCTGTCTACATGTGACGTTACTTTCAGGAAACTGTGTACCTGCGCTCCTAGATCCCTCTGCTCCACAACACTCCCTGTCTACCTGTGACGTTACTTTCAAGAAACTGTGTACCTGCGCTCCTAGATCCCTCTGCTCTACAACACTCCCTGTCTACCTGTGACGTTACTTTCAAGAAACTGTGTACCTGCGCTCCTAGATCCCTCTGCTCCACAACACTCCCTGTCTACCTGTGACTTTACTTTCAGGAAACTGTGTACCTGTGCTCCTAGATCCCTCTGCTCTACAACACTCCCTGTCTACCTGTGAAGTTACTTTCAGGAAACTATATACCTGCACTCCTAGATCTTGATCAGGTGGGCTGAGGAATGGTTAATGGAATTTAATACAGAGAAATGTGTAGGTGTTGTATTTAGGGGCAGGACCTACACAGTGAATGGTTGGGTGCTGGGGAGCATTGTAGAGCAGAGGGATCTAGGAGCGCAGGTACACAGTTCCCTGAAAGTGGCGTGGACACATAGAAACATTGACAAATAGGTGCAGGAGGAGGCCATTCGGCCCTTCGAGCCAGCACCGCCATTCAATGTGATCATGGCTGATCATCTAAAATCAGTACCCCATTCCTGCTTTCTCCCCATATCCCTTGATTCCGTTAGCCCTAAGAGCTAGCTAGATCTAACTCTCTCTTGAAAACATCCAGTGAATTGGCCTCCACTGCCTTCTGTGGCAGAGAATTCCACAGATTCACAATTCTGAAGATGTAATTCCACAGATTCACAATTCTGAAGATGTTGCTCCTTATCTCAGTCCTAAATGTCCTACCCCTTATTTTTAAACTGTGACCCCTGGTTCTGGACTCCCCCAACATTGGAAACATGTTTCCTGCATCTAGCCTGTCCAATCCCTTAAGAATTTTATATGTTTCTATAAGATCCCCTCTCATCCTTCTAAATTCCAGTGAATACAAGCCCAGTCGACCCATTCTTTCCTGGGTCGGAGTCAGTCCTGCCATCCCGGGAATTAACCTGGTGAACCTACGCTGCACTCCCTCAATAGCAATAATGTCCTTCCTCAAATTAAGAAACCAAAACTGCACACTATACTCCAGGTGCGGTCTCACCAGGGCCCTGAACACTGCAGTAGGACCTCCTTGCTCCTAAACTCAAATCCTCTCGCATGCCATTAGCTTCTTCACTGCTGCTGTACCTGCATGCTTACTTTCAGTGACTGGTGTACAAGCACACCCAGGTCTCATTGCACCTCCCCTTTTCCTAATCCGACACCATTCAGATAATAATCTGCCTTCCTGTTCTTTCCACCAAAGTGGATAACCTCACATTTATCCACATTATACTGCATCTGCCCACTCACCCAACCTGTCCAAGTCACCCTGCAACCTCATAGCATCCTCCTCGCAGCTCACACTGCCACCCAGCTTTGTGTCATCCGCAAACTTGGAGATTGTCATTAATCTAAGTAAAACAAAATTATTGCGTTTGGAAATCGTAAAATAAATTCTGAGGTGACACTTATGATTAATGATATAGAAATTGAAAGAGTGTATGAAATAAATTCTTGGGAGTGATAATAGACCCATAAACTCTGTTAGAAACCGCACATAAAACATATCAAATCAAAACTGTCTAAATCCATTGCAATACTGCACAAAACTAAGGCCATCTTGAATCAAAAATCACTATTTACTTTATATTACTCACTCATTATTCCATATATTACATACCGCGTGGAAGTAAGGGGAAACACCTACAAAACTAGCACTAATTCAATCTTTATATTGCAAAAAAGAGCAATAAGAATTGTCAATAAGGCTGGTTATAATAATAATAATAATGCATTTTATTTATATAGCACTTTTCTTATACTCAAAGACGCTTTACAGAGATTTTGAGAACATAGGGAAATGAATAAATAGATAAATAAGTAAATAAATAAATGAACAGAGAGAGGAGACAGAAGGTGAGGTGACCTTCAGTGGTTGAAGGCAGTACTGAACAGGTGAGACTTCAGCGATGTTTTGAATGTGGTGAGTGTGGAGGAGTCTCTAACGGTTTGGGGTAGTGAGTTCCATAGGGTGGGAGCAGCGATGGAGAAAGCCCTGTCCCCCCAGGATCTGAGTTTGGTCCGGATGTGGGAGGATAGGAGATTGGCAGCGGCAGAGCGGAGGGTGCAGGTGGGAGTGTGCCTGTGGAGGAGGTCGCTCAGGTAGGATGGGGCCAGGTTATGGAGGGCTTTGTAGGTTATGAGGAGGATTTTGTATTGGATTCTCTGGGGGATGGGGAGCCAGTGGAGTTTATAAAGTACGGGGGTGATATGGTCACGGATCGAGGTGTGTGTGAGTAGACGGGCAGCGGAGTTTTGAATGTATTGAAGTTTATTGATGATTTTTGAGGGTGCGCCATAAAGGAGGCTGTTGCAGTAGTCCAGACGGGAGGTGATGAAGGCGTGGATGAGGGTTTCTGCAGCTGTGGAGGAGAGGGATGGACGGAGACGGGCAATGTTTTTGAGGTAGAAGAAGGCTGTCTTTGTGATGTGTTTGATGTGTTTGTCGAAGGAGAGGGTTTGATCAAGGATGACCCAACCAACCCATTATTTATGAAATCATATGCCCTGAAATTTATGGACCTAGTAGACTTTAATACTCTACAAATAATGTTTAGAGCAAAAGAAAGAACAAATGTGAAACATAGATGTGTGACTGTTAAAGGGGTCAATTGATGGAATAGTCGCAACAATGAATTAAAAGAGTGTTAATATGTAGTAATAACAGTAAAATGTTCAAAAATATTATATTTGAAAGATACAAAATGTGTGATCAGCACTGAGAAATGATCGACATGACAGAAATGATGGTTCTTGACTACATTTATTTGTGTTTTTTTCTATGTTCTGTTTATCTGCTTCTGACTTATGATGTTATGTTTTTTTTAAATTATATTTTGTTAAGTATTAAAGGTGGGCACAATAAGCGTTGGCCTCTGCCTACACCTTTTTTTTCAGTCAGAAAATATCATGTGTGATTATATTGTTTTATTTTTGATGCAATGATTTTGTACTATTTAACTTTCACAACTGTATGGTCAATCTGTTGTATTGTATTGACTGGAAAATAAATAAATAGATAGATAGATAGATAGATAGATAGATAGATAGATAGATAGATAGATAGATAGATAGATAGATAGATAGATAGATAGATAGATAGATAGATAGATAGATAGATAGATAGATAGATAGATAGATAGATAGATAGATAGATAGATAGATAAATAGATAGATAGATAGATAAATAAATAAATAGACGGGGAAATAAATAAAGAAATAAATAGATAGATAAATAAATAGATAGATAAATGAATAAATAGATAGATAAATGAATAAATAGATAGATAAATGAATAAATAGATAGATAAATGAATAAATAGATAGATAAATGAATAAATAGATAAATAAATAAATAAGTAAATAGATAAATAAATAAATAAATAAATAAATAAATAGATAGATAAATAAATAAATAGATAGATAAATAAATAGATAGATAAATAAATATAAAAAATAATAGATGGATAAATGAATAAACAAATAGACGGGGAAATAAATAAATAAATAAATAAACAAACACGCAAACAAACAAATAAATAAATAAATAAGCAGATAAATAAATAAATAAATAAATAAATAAATAGATAGATAGATAAATAAATAAATAAATAAATAAATACATAAATACATAAATAAATAAATACATAAATAAATAAATAAATAAATAAATAAATAAATAAATAAATAAATAAATAAATAAATAAATAAATAAATAAATAAATAAATAGATAAATAAATAAATAAATGCCACATTTAATTCCCTTGTCTAAATCGTTAATATATATTGTAAATAGCTGGGTTCCCAGCACCGAGCCTTGCGGCATCCCACTAGTCACTGCCTGCCATTCTGAAAAGGACCCGTGAATTCCTACTCTTTGCTTCCTGTCTGCCAACCAGTTCTCTATCCATGCCAATACCCTACACCCAATACCACGTGCTTTAATTTTGCACACTAATCTCTTGTGTGGGACCTTGTCAAAGGCTTTTTGAAAGTCCAGATACACCACATCCACTGGCTCCCCCTTATCCATTCTACTTGTCACATCCTCAAAAAATTCCAAAAGATTAGTCAAGAATGATTTCCCCTTCATAAATCCATGCTGACTTTGACCGATCCTGTTACTGCTATCCAAATGCGCTGCTATAACATCTTTAATAATTGACTCCAGCATCTTCCCCACTGCCGATGTAAGGCTAACTGGTCTATAATTCCCCGTTTTCTCTCTCCCTCCTTTCTTAAAAAGTGGGGTTACATTGGCTACCCTCCAGTCCACAGGAACTGATCCAGAGTCGAGAGAACATTGGAAAATGATCACCAATGCATCCATGATTTCTAGGGTTACCTGCTTGAGTACTCTGGGATGCAGACCATCAGGCCCTGGGGATTTATCTGCCTTCAGTCCCAACAGTTTACCTGACTAATTCCCTTCAGTTCCTCCCTCCCACTAGATCCTTGGTCTAGGAGATTGTTTTTGTCTTCCTTGGTGAAGACAGAACGAAAATACTCGTTTAACTGTTCTGCCATTTCTTTGTTACCCATTATAAATTCACCTGTCTCTGATTGTAAGGGACCTCATCTTCAGGACTGAGATGAGGAAAAACCTTTTCACTCAGAGAGTTGTGAATCTGTGGAATTCTCTGCCACAGAAGGCAGCGGAGGCCAATTCACTAGATGTTTTCAAGAGAGCGTTAGATTTAGCTCTTAGGGTTAACGGAATCAAGGGATAGGGGGAGAAAGCAGGAATGGGGTACTGATTTTGGATGATCAGCCATGGGCATATTGCATGGCGGTGCTGGGTCGAAGGGCCGAATGGCCTCCTCCTGCACCTATTGTCTATATTTCTATGTTTCTATGTTCCTGTTCAACACTAGGGGTCAGTGTATTCAAGGCATAAGTGTACATATGGTCATTGTGTTAAAGATGGCAGTAACTAAGGAAGAGGTGTTTAAAGGAGATGTCGTGGGAAAGTATTTTCACTCAGAGGGTGGTGGGTCGGGTCGCCAACTGTCCCTTTTTAGCCGGGACATCCTGTATTTTGGGCTAAATTGGTTTGTCTTGTGCAGGACCACCCTTATCTCGTATAAGGCCCGGGGGGCGCTGTAGGCCCGGACGCTGTAGGCCCAGGCACTGTAGGCCCGGACACTGTAGGCCCCGGGGCTGCTGTAGGCCCGGACACTGTAGACCCGGACTCTGCAGGCCCGGACACTGTAGGCCCGGACACTGTAGGCCCGGACACTGTAGGCCCGGAAATAGTAGGCCCGGACACTGTAGGCATGGACACTGTAGGCCCGGACACTGTAGGCCCGGACACTGTAGGCCCGGACACTGTAGGCCCCGGGGCTGCTGTAGGCCCAGACTGTGTAGACCCGGACTCTGTAGGCCCGGACACTGTAGGTCCCGGGGCTGCTGTAGGCCCGGACTGTGTAGGCCCGGACTGTGTAGGCCCGGACTGTGTAGGCCCGGACACTGTAGGCCCGGACACTGTAGGCCCGGACAGTGTAGGCCCGGACACTGTAGGCCCGGACACTGTAGGCCCGGACAGTGTAGGCCTGGGGACCGCTGTAGGCCCGGACAGTGTAGGCTAACAGAGTGTGTTCGGGGAGCGGGGCTGAGTGTGTTCGCTTAACGGAGCCTCCCAATCCGGGCAGCCGCCATTGGTGGAGCGGGAGCACGTGGCCGCTGGCTGGGTGAGGTCACGTGGGGCTCGGGGCGGTGACGTCACCTTTTGTCCCTTATTTGGGAGTTAGAAAGTTGGCAACCCCTATATGTCAGCCATGGCGGTGCTGGCTCGTGGGGCCGAATGGCCTACCCCTGCACTTATTTTCTATGTTTCTATATTAACTGGAAGGTTAATGGGGCGGCACGGTGGCGCAGCGGTAGAGTTGCTGCCTCACAGCGCCGGAGACCCGGGTTCCATCCTGACTACGGGTGCTGTCTGTACGTTCTCCCCGTGACCCGCGCGGGCTTTCTCTGAGATAGGCCGCATCTCTGGACAGAAGGAACGAGTAGACGTCTCGAAGATGTCCCGACCTGAAACGACACCCATTCCTTCTTCTCCAGAGATGCTGCCTGTCCCGCTGAGTTACTCCAGCATTTTGTGTCTGTCTTCTTCAAACTAAACTAAAAGTACGTGTGATAAAGTTGGTTCGCGCTTCGGGGCAAACTTTCTAAGAAGTGGCGAGGGGTTTCGTGTGGTGAGGAGGTGGGGGGGGGGGGGGGGGGTTTGTAAATGGCAGCCACACCTGATCCGCCTGTCGCCAGCTCGATACCAGCTTGGTGGGGAAGGTGTGATCTTCACCATCAGGTGCTGACACGAGCCGTCCCCAGCGCACAGTGGTAGAACTCACGCGTCTGAGTCAGACAGTCTCAACACTTCGCTTTTCATAATCAGATGCCGATCTTTACCTCACAGCCCAGCGGTATGAATGTTGATTTCTCCAACGTCAAGTAACCCTTGCATGGATAGAGCTGGATAGAGCTCTTAATGATAGCGGAGTCAGGGGGTATGGGGAGAAGGCAGGAACGGGGTACTGATTGAGAATGATCAGCCATGATCACATTGAACGGCGGTGCTGGCTCGAAGGGCCGAATGGCCTCCTCCTGCACCTATTGTCTATTGACTATCCCCTCTCTCTCTCTCTGGAGACAGACAGACACAAAATGCTGGGCTAACTCAGCCGGGACAGGAGGCATCACCGGAGAGGAGGAACCGGAGAGAGTGACACAATAGACAATAGGTGCAGGAGGAGGCCATTCGGCCCTTCGAGCCAGCACCGCCATTCAATGTGATCATGGCTGATCATTCTCAATCAGTACCCCGTTCCTGCCTTCTCCCCATACCCCCTGACTCCACTATCCTTAAGAGCTCTATCTAGCTCTCTCTTGAATGCATTCAGAGAATTGGCCTCCACTGCCTTCTGAGGCAGAGAATTCCACAGATTCACAACTCTCTGACTGAAAAGGTTTTTCCTCATCTCCGTTCTAAATGGCCTACCCCTTATTCTTAAACTGTGGCCCCTGGTTCTGGACTCCCCCAACATTGGGAACATGTTTCCTGCCTCTAACGTGTCCAACCCCTTAATAATCTTATACGTTTCGATAAGACACAGTGTGGAAACAGGCCCCTCGGCCCAACTCGCCCACACAGGCCCAACAATGTCCCAGCTACACTAGTCATAGAGTGATACAGTGTGGAAACAGGCCCTTCGGCCCAACTCGCCCACACCGGCCAACAATGTCCCAGCTACACTAGTCCCACCTGCCTGCGCTTGGTCCATATCCCTCCAAACCTGTCCTATCCATGTACCTGTCCAACTGTTTCTTAAACGATGGGATAGTCCCAGCCTCAACAACCTCCTCTGGCAGCTTGTTCCATACACCCACCACCCTCCGTGTGAAAAAGTTACCCCTCGGATTCCTATTAAATCTTTTTCCCTTCACCTTGAACCCATGTCCTCCGGTCCTCGATTCCCCTACTCTGGGTAAAAGACTCTGTGCATCTACCCGAAACATCACCCATTCCTTCCATCCAGAGATGCTGCATGTCCCACTGAGTTATTCCAACCTTTTATGATTATCTTCAGTGTAAACCAGCATGAGGGGGGACCTCATTGAATGGTACAGAATAGTGAAAGGCCTGGATAGAGTGGATGTGGAGAGGAAGTTTCCACTAGTGAGAGAGTCTAGGACCAGAGGGCACAGCCTCAGAATTAAAGGACGTTCCTTTAGGAAGGAGACGAGGAGGGATTTCTTTAGTCAGAGGCTGGTGAATCTGTGGAGTTCTTTGCCACAGAAGGCTGCGGAGGACGTCAGTGAATATATTTAAGGCAGCGATGGATAGATTCATGATTAGTACGGGTGTCAGAGGTTATGGGAAGAAGGCAGGAGAATGGGGTTGAGAAACATAGAAACATAGAAACATAAGTGCAGGAGGAGGTCATATGGCATCACTGCCATTTAGCCAGCACCACCATTCATTGTGATCATGGCTGATTATCCACAATCAGTAACCCGTGCCTGCCTTCTCCCCATATCCCTTGATTCCACTAGCCCCTAGAGCTCTATCTAACTCTCTTTTAAATTCATCCAGTGATTCGGCCTCCACTGCCTTCGGTGGCAGAGAATTCCACAAATTCACAACTCTCTGGATGAAAAAGTTTCTTCTCACCTCAGTTTTAAATGGCCACCCCTTTATTCTTAGTCTGTGTGGCCCCTGGTTCTGGACTCGCCCAACATTGGGAATATTTTTCCTGCATCGAGCTTGTCCAGTCCTTTTATAATTTTATACGCCTCTATAAGATCCCCTCTCATCCTTCTAAACTCCAGTGAATTCAAGCCCAGTCTTTTCAATCTTTCCTTGTACGACAGTCCCGCCATCCCGGGGATTAACCTGGTGAACCTACGCTGCACTGCCTCAATAGCAAGGATGTCCTTCCTCAAATTAGGAGACCAAAACTGCGTACAAAACTCCAGATGTGGTCTCACCAGGGCCCTGTACAACTGCAGAAGGACCTCTTTACTCCTACACTCAAATCAAGAGGGAGAGATAGGTCGGCCATGATTGAATGGCGGAGTAGATATTCTTGCTATTGAGGGCGTGCAGCGTAGGTTTACTAGGTTAATTCCCGGAATGGCAGGACTGACGTATGTTGAAAGACTGGAGCGACTGGGCTTGTATACACTGGAATTTAGAAGGATGAGAGGGGATTTTATTGAAACATATAAGATTATTAAGGGGTTGGACACGTTAGAGGCAGGAAACATGTTCCCAATGTTGGGGGAGTTCAGAACAAGGGGCCACAGTTTAAGAATAAAGGGTTGGCCATTTAGAACGGAGATGAGGAAAAAAAATTCAGTCAGAGAGTTGTGAATCTGTGGAATTCTCTGCCTCAGAAGGCAGTGGAGGCCAATTCTCTGAATGCATTCAAGAGAGAGCTAGATAGAGCTCTTAAGGGTAGCGGAGTCAGTGGGTATGGGGAGAAGGCAGGAACAGGGTACTGATTGAGAATGATCAGCCATGATCACATTGAATGGCGGTGCTGGCTCGAAGGGCCGAATGGCCTACTCCTGCACCTATTGTCTATTGTCTATTTTCTAGACTTGATGGGCCGAATGGCCTAATTCTGCTCCTAGAACTTATGAACTTATCCACATCCTGGCAAATATTCACTGTGCTCTTTGCAACTTAATGACATGTCTGTTAAACCAGGCCTGGTAAGTTCACCTCCCATCAATCTCAATATTGCATAACCAGTTGGACTTGCTGATGGGTGACAAATTGTTCATAACTCAAATCTCCTTTAGTGAAACAATGCGTTCCGATCTAGCAAGACTTGGAACGAGCCCAACGACATGTCTGAACCAGGCGGTTAGTTTTGTTCAGTTCATTGTCACGTGTACCGAGGTACAGTGAAAAGCTTTTGTTGCGTGCTAACCAGTCAGCGGAAAAACAATACATGATTACAATCGAGCCGTCCACAATGTACAGATACATGATAAGGGGAATAACGTTTAGTGTAAGGTAAGGCCAGCAAAGTCCGATCAAGGATAGTCCGAGGGTCACCAATGAGGTAGATAGTAGTTCAGCACTGCTCTCAGGTTGTGGTAGGATGGTTCAGTTGCCTGATAACAGCTGGGAAGAAACTGTCCCTGAATCTGGTGATGTTATGAAGGTGTATAAAGGAATAGTTGACGTTTCCGGTCAAGACCCTTATTCAGATCAGCTTTTTCTCCAGAGATGCTGCCTGTCCTGCTGAGTTACTCCAGCACGTTGTGTCTATCTTTGGTTTATACCAGCATCTGCAGTTCCTTCCTACACATGATCAAGGACAAGCCTCACCCCGGACACTCCCCCCTTCTCCTCTCTCGAGTGTAGGGGTGCCAACTATCTCATTCACAAATAAGGGACAAAGGGTGACGTCACCGCCCCGCGCCCCACGTGACCTCACCCAGCCAGCAGCCACGTGCTCCCGATCCACCAATGGTGGCCGCCCGGGCCGGGAGGCGGGTTGCTACGCAACCTCCAGCGTCCGGACCTACACTGTCCGGGCCTACGCTGTCCGGGCCTACACTCTCCGGGCCTACACTGTCCGGGCCTACACTGTCCAGGCCTACGCTGTCTGTGCCTACACTGTCCGGACCAACACTGTCTGGGCCTACACTGTCCGGACCAACAATGTCCGGGCCTACGCTGTCCGTGCCTACACTGTCCGGACCAACACTGTCCGGGCCTACACTGTCCGGACCTACACTGTCTGGATCAACAATGTCCGGGCCTACACTGTCCGGGCCTACACTGTCCGGACCTACACTGTCCGGACCAACACTGTCCGGGCCTACACTGTCCGGACCTACACTGTCCGGATCAACAATGTCCGGGCCTACACTGTCCGGACCTACACTGTCCGGACCTACACTGTCCGGACCAACACTGTCCGGGCCTACACTGTCCGGGCCTACACTGTCCGGACCAACACTGGACAGTGGGGAAGTTCAGCGAGACCTGGGTGTCCTGGTACACCAGGTCACTGAAAGTTGGCGTGCAGGTACAGCAGGCAGTGAAGAAAGCTAATGGCATGTTGGCCTTCATAACGAGAGGATTTCAGTATAGGAGTAAAGAGGTTCTTCTGCAGTTGTATAGGGCCCTGGTAAGACCACATCTGGAGTACTGTGTACAGTTTTGTTCTCGTAATTTGAGGAAGGACATCCTTGTAATTGAGGCAGTGCAGCATAGGTTCACGAGATTTATCTGGGAAGGGGGAGGAATGGAGAGAGAGGGAAAGCAAGGGTTACATGAAGTTGGCGAAGTCATTGTTCATACCGTTGGGGTGTAAGCTGCAAAGGGAAATATGAGGTGCTGTTCCTCCAATTTGCGCTGGGCCTCATTCTGACAATGGAGGAGGCCCAGGACAGAAAGGTCAGATTGGGAATGGGAGGGGGGAGTTGAAGTGCTGAGCCACGGGGAGATCAGGTCGGTTGAGGCGGACTGAGCGGAGGTGTTCAGCGAAACGATCGCCGAGCCTGCGCTCGGTCTCGCCGATATACTGGAGTCCTCACCTGGAAGAGTGGATACAGTAGATGAGGTTAGAGGAGGTGCAAGTGAACCTCTGCCTCTGCATAGATGGGGCATGTTGGTCGGTGTGGGCAAGTTGGGTCAAAGGTCCTATTTCCGTGTATGACCCTTGCCTCTCTTGACTAGATTTGCAGCAAAGTCTCTCCTGTGAATGAATAATAAAAGACTCAAATACCATTGGAGGGGAATCGAGGACCGGAGGACATAGGTTTAAGGTGAGGGGTGAAAGATTTAATAGGAATCTGAGGGGTAACTTTTTCACACAGGGGGTGGTGGGTGTATGGAACAAGCTGCCAGAGGAGGTAGTTGAGGCTGGGACTATCGCAACGTTTAAGAAACAGTTAGTTAGGTACATGGATAGTACAGGTTTAGAAACATAGAAAATAACTGCAGGAGGAGGCCATTCGGCCCTTCGAGCCAGCCACGCTATTTATTGTGATCATGGCTGATCATCCACAATCAGTAACCCGTGCCTGCCTTCTCCCCATATCCCTTGACTCCACTAGCCCCTAGAGCTCTATCTAACTCTCTTTTAAATTTATCCAGTGAATTGGCCTCCACTGCCCTCTGTGGCAGAGAATTCCACAAATTCACAACTCTCTTGGTGAGAAAGATTTTTCTCACCTCAGTTTGAAATGGCCTCCCCTTTATTCTGAGACTGTGTGGCCCCTGGTTCTGGACTCCCCCAACATTGGGAACATTTTTCCTGCATCTAGCTTGTCCAGTCCTTTTATAATTTTATAAGTTTCTATAAGAGAGAGCTGGGCCAAACGCTGGCAGGTGGAACTAGTGCAGATGGGACATTTGGACAGCGTGGGCGAGTTGGGCCGAAGGGCCTGTTTCCACGCTGTGTCACTCTACGACTAGTGTAGCTGGGACATTTGGACGGTGTGGGCAAGTTGGACTGAAGGGCCTGTTTCCACACTGTATCACTCTACGACTAGTGTAGATGGGACATTTGGACGGTGTGGGCAAGTTGGGCCGAAGGGCCTGTTTCCACACTGTATCACTCTACGACTAGTGTAGATGGGACATTTGGACGGTGTGGGCAAGTTGGGCCGAAGGACCTGTTTCCACACTGTGTCACTCTACGACTAGTGTAGCTGGGACATTGTTGGACCAGTGTGGGCAAGTTGGGCCGCAGGGCCTGTTTCCACACTGTGTCACTCTACGAGTCTTGCCTTTCTTGACTAGATTTGCCAGCAAGAGACTCCCCTGTGAATGAGTAATAGAAGACTCGGAACTGTATAGGAAAGGCCCCTCCCATTTAAAGCCAGTGGCTCTTTTCCAAAGCGAATCCAGCGGCTTTGAAGGGAATTAATACTCCTTTGTGTACGGACCAGTAATAATAATAACTCTTTCCACTGCGACATTGGGAAAAATTCCTAGACCCTCAACTCCATCGATTGTAAAACAACAGGACCATTTTTTTAGCCCTTTTAAACCGCTCTCCCATTCATTAGAATCACGATAGGCCTGGATAGAGTGGACGTGGAGAGGATGTTTCCACTAGTGAGAGAGTCTAGGACCAGAGGGCACAGCCTCAGAAATAAAGGACGTTCTTTTAGGAAGGAGATGAGGAGGAGTTTCTTCAGTCAGAGGGTGGTGAATCTGCGGAATTCTTTGCCACAGAAGGCTGTGGAGGCCACAAGTCAGTGGATATTTTTAAGGCGGAGATTGATAGATTCTTGATTAGTGCGGGTGTCAGGGGTTATGGGGAGAAGGCAGGAGAATGGGGTTGAGAGGGAAAGATAGATCAGCCATGATTGAATGGCGGAGTAAACTTGACGGGCCGAAGGGCCTAATTCTGCACTTAAAAACGTATGAATTTATAATTCATTTCCACCAACGACTCCCTCTGTTCTCTATGTCTTTGCTCTAACTGTTGTAGTCGTGTTTGAAACAGTGCCTTACGCTGTCCGATTCACTTGGATGGCACGGTGGCGCGGCGGTAGAGTTGCAGCCTCAAAGCACCGGAGACCCCGGTTCGATCCTGACTACGGGTGCTGTCTGTACAGAGTTTGTACGTTCTCCCTGTTAATTAGCTTCTGTAAATTGAAAATTGTCCCCAGTGTGTGTAGGATAGCGGTAGTGTACGGCGCGATCCTGGTCGGTATGGACTCAGTGGGCCGAAGGGCCTGTTTCCGCGCTGTATCTCTAAACTAAACTAGGCTAAGGTGCTCTGGTTTCATCCCACATTCTAAACACGTACAGGTTTGTAGGTTAATTGGCTTCGATAAAAATAGTAAGTTGTTCCCTATTGTGTAGGATAGTGTTAGAGTACAAGGGTGATCGCTGGTCGGCACGGTCTCGGTGGGCCGAAGGGCCTGTTTCCATTGAAACATATAAGATAATAGACAATAGACAATAGGTGCAGGAGGAGGCCATTCGGCCCTATGAGGCAGCACCACCATTCAATGTGATCATGGCTGATCATTCTCAATCAGTACCCCGTTCCTGCCTTCTCCCCCTACCCCCTGACTCCGCTATCCTTAAGAGCTTTATCTAGCTCTCTCTGATTATTAAGGGATTGGACACGCTGGAGGCAGGAAACATGTTCCCGATGTTGGGGGAGTCCAGAACCAGGGGCCACAGTTTAAGAATAAGGGGTAGGCCATTTAGAACGGAGATGAGAAAAAACCTTTTCACTCAGAGAGTTGTGAATCTGTGGAATTCTCTGCCTCAGAAGGCAGTGGAGGCCAATTATCATATCATATCATATCATATCATATATATACAACCGGAAACAGGCCTTTTCGGCCCACCAAGTCCGTGCCGCCCAGCGATCCCCGTACATTAACACTATCCTACACCCACTAGGGACAATTTTTACATTTACCCAGCCAATTAACCTACATACCTGTACGTCTTTGGAGTGTGGGAGGAAACCGAAGATCTCGGAGAAAACCCACGCAGGTCACGGGGAGAACGTACAAACTCCTTACAGTGCAGCACCCGTAGTCAGGATCGAACCTGAGTCTCCGGCGCTGCATTCGCTGTAAAGCAGCAACTCTACCGCTGCGCTACCGTGCCGCCCAATTCTCTGAATGCATTCAAGAGAGAGCTGGATAGAGCTCTTAAGGATAGCGGAGTCAGGGGGTATGGGAGAAGGCAGGAACGGGGTACAGATTGTGGATGATCAGCCATGACCACATTGAATGGCGGTGCTGGCTCGAAGGGCTGAATGGCCTCCTCCTGCACCTATTGTCTATTGTCTATCTCTAAAGTCTAAAAAGTCTAAAGACTATGGTGAGGTTGCATTTGGAGCATTGTGTTCAGATTCGGTCACGCTGCCTCCAGAAGGATATAGTCAAGCTGGAAAGGGTGCAGAGAGGATTTACGAGCATGTTGCCAAGACTTGGGACATCTTACATTTTTTACCAAAGCCAATTAACCTACGTCTTTGGAGTGTGGGAGGAAACCGGAGCACCCGGTGAAAACCCATGCAGGTCACGGGGAGAACGTACAAACTCCGTACAGACAGCACCCGTAGTTGGGATGGAACCCGGGTCTCTGGCATCGTAAGGCGATAACTCTACCACCGCGCCACCGTGCCGTCAAAAAAGATTTGTGTAGGAAGGAACTGCAGATGCTGGTTCACATCGAAGGAAGACACAAAGTGCTGGAGTAACTCGGCGGGCGGGACAGGCAGCATCTCCAGAGTGAGGGAATGGGTGACGTTTCGGGTGTTAGTTTCGAGATAGTTTAGAGATACAGCACGGAAACAGGCCCTTCGGCCCGTCGGGTCCGCACCGACCGGCGATCCCCGCACACTAACACTATCCTACACCCACAATGTTTACATTTACCCAAGCCAATTAACCTACAAACCTGCACGTCTTTGGAGTGCGGGAGGAAACCGAAGATCTCGGAGAAAACCCACACAGGTCACGGGGAGAACGAACAAACTCCGTACAGACGGCGCCCATAGTCGGGATGGAACCCGGGTCTCCGGCGCTGCATTCGCTGTGAGGCAGCAACTCTACCGCTGCGCCACCGTGCTGCCCTTCAGACCCATAAATGGTCTGCTCCATTATTTTAGGGAGTTCTGTGAAACATCTTCCCCCGCTCTGTTCCCCCTCTGTCCCCCCCCCCCGCCCCCCCCAACAGAACCTTCAAACGATCGCTGAACTTTCTTTGCATCCATCCAACAATATTTTTCATGCAATTTCTCCTTTCCTTCAAGCCCGTTGGAACAATGTTTGTGCAGCTTCTGAAAGAGCTGACTAGGGGCTTTCTCGTTCACCAGCGATCCCAGGGCCATGTGCTGGTCACCAAACGCACAGAGGGGAACCTCTCGAGCTCAGTGTTCCAGAGTCACAGGGTGATACAGTGTAGAAACAGGCCCTGCATCCCAACTGGCCCACACCGGCCAACATGCCCCGTCTGCACTAGTCCCACCTGCCTGCGCTTGGCCCATATCCCTCCAAACCTGTCCTATCCATGTACCTGTCCAACTGTTTCTTAAACGTCGCGATAGTCCCAGCCTCAATTACCTCCTCCGGCAGCTCGTTCCACATACACACCACCCTCTGTGTGGAAAAGTTACCCCTCGGATTCCTATTAAATAGACAATAGACAATAGGTGCAGGAGTAGGCCATTCGGCCCATCGAGCCAGCACCACCATTCAATGTGATCATGGCTGATCATTCACAATCAGTACCCCGTTCCTGCCTTATCCCCATACCCCCTGACTCCGCTATCCTTAAGAGCTCTATCTAGCTCTCTCTTGACAAGGAACTGTACCTGGATAGAGATCACAAGGGTGGTAAACTAAACTATACTAGGGTAGCACGGTGGCACAGCGGTAGAGTTGCTGCCTTACAGCGAATGCAGCGCCGGAGACTCGGGTTCGATCCTGACTACGGGTGCTGTCTGTACGGAGTTTGTACGTTCTACCCGTGACCTGCGTGGGTTTTCTCCGAGATCTTCGGGTTTCCTCCCACACTCCAAAGACGTGCAGGTTTGTAGGTTAATTGGTTTGGTGTAGGTGTAAAATTGTCCCTAGTGTGTGTAGGATAGTGTTAATGTGCGGGGATCGCTGGTCAGCGCCGACCCGGTGGGCCGAAAGGGCCTCTTTCCGCACTGTATCTCTAAACTAAACAAGGACCTGCAGATGCTGTTTACTAACAATGTTTCACACTGGGGGTGGTGGGTGTGTGGAACGAGCTGCCAGAGGAGATAGTTGAGGCAGGGATCGCAACGTTTAAAAGACTAATATGCTATTGGTCCTCCGTGTGCAGCCCCATACGCAGCAGGGTGCGATGCACTGTGTATTGTGACACATTCCTCCCGTGACCACCATTAACATTTTCTGTGACTTGTGCCACAGTCGACCTTCTGTCGGTTCGGACCAGACGGGATAGCCTTCGTTGCCCTCGCGCATCGATGAGCCTTGGGTGCCCAACACCCTGTCTGTCGCCGGTTTGTGGTTCGTCCCTCCTCGGACCACTGTCGGTCGGTACTCACCACTGCTGACCGGGAGCACCCCACAATCCTTGCCGTTTCAGAGATGCTCTGACCCAGTCGTCTGGCCATAACAATTTGGCCCTCGTCAAAGTCGCTCAGGTCTTTACTCCTGCCCATTTCTCCTGCATCCAACACGTCAACTTCAAGAACTGACTGTTCACTTGCTGCCTAATATATCCCACCCCTTGACAGGTGCCATTGTAACAAGATAATCAATGTTATTCACTTCGTCTGTCAGTGGTCATAATGTTTTGGCTCATCGGTGTAAGTGGACAGTTTCTTCCCAGCTGTTATCAGGCAACAGAAACATTCTACCTACAACTAGAGAGCAGTTCTGAGCAACCGCCCACCTCATTGGAGACCCTCGGACTATCTTTGATGGTACATTATATTGCACTAAACATTATTCCCTTATCATGTATCAATACACTGTAAATGGCTCCCTCATCCTGTACACTGTGGACGGCTCGAAGGCAGGAACGGGGTACTGATTGAGAATGATCAGCCACGATCACATTGAATGGCGGTGCTGGCTCGAAGGGCCGAATGGCCTCCTCCTGCACCTATTGTCTATTGTCTATTGTCAAACTATTTACAATGGAAACACTGATTTGAACATTGGAAAAAAAAATCAGCCAACAGCGAACATTTTTGGAAACGAAGTGAATATTATTAATGAGGTTGGGATTTAAAGCATCAGTCTGAATTATTCTGTGGTTGAGAGGAGCTATTTTTCATATCGACGTGTAATATAGTTGTCAAGAGTTTATCCATCCAAAAATCACTGGACCAACTCATCCAAATGATGAATGCTGAAATATTTTGGACCATAATTCAGTGGAGTTTAGATGGATGAGAGGCGATCTTATAGAGACGTATAAAATTATAAAAGGACTGGACAGACTAGATGCAGGAAAAATGTTCCCAATGTTGGGGGAGTCCAGAACCAGGGGCCACACAGTCTAAGAATAAAGGGGAGGCCATTTAAAACTGAGGTGAGAAAAACCTTTTTCCCCAGAGAGTTGTGAATTTGTGGAATTCTCTGCCACAGAGGGCAGTGGAGACCAATTCACTGGATGAATTTAAAAGAGAGTTAGATAGAGCTCTAGGGGCTAGTGGAATCAAGGGATATGGGGAGAAGGCAGGCACGGGTTACTGATTGTGGATGATCAGCCATGATCACAATGAATGGTGGTGCTGGCTCGAAGGACCAAATGGCCCCCTTCTGCACCTATATTCAATGTTTATGTTTCTATTTGAACAGGTACATAAACAATAGACAATAGGCAATAGGTGCAGGAGGAGGCCATTCGGCCCTTCGAGCCAGCACCGCCATTAAATGTGATCATGGCTGATCATTCTCAATCAGTACCCCGTTCCTGCCTTCTCCCCATACCCCCTGACTCCGCTATCCTTAAGAGCTCTATCTAGCATGGATACATGGATAGGAAAAGATTACGGTGGCTAAATGCAGGCAGGTGGGACCAGTGTAGATCGGAGATGTTGGCCGGTATGGGCAAGCTGGGCCGAAGGACCTGTTACCACGCCATAGCCCTAAACTCTAAAGTTTAAAGTCTAAAATCTCTGGTTCCTATTAAATCTTTCCCTCCTCCTACTCCTGCACCTATTGTCTACTCCTTAAGTTTGGCCTACTCCTGCACCTATTGTCTATTGTCTATTGTCCTCACCTTCAACCTATGTGCTCTGCTTCTCGATTCCCCTACTCTGGGCAAGAGACTCCATGTGTCTATCCGATCTATTCCTCTCATGATTTTGTACAGCTCATAGACACTCTCATTCTCCCGCACTCCAAGAGACATGTTTGAGGTGAAGGAGAAAAGATTTACCAGGAATCTGAGTCATAGAATCATAGAGTGACATAGTGTGGAAACAGGCCCTTCAGCCCAACTTGCCCACACCGGCCAACAGTATCCCAACTACACTAGTCCCACCTGCCAGCATTTGGTCCATATCCCTCCAAACCTGTCCTATCCATGTACCTGTCCAACTGCTTCTGAGGGAGTAGCTTTTCACACAAAGGGTGGTGGGTGTATGTAACGAGCTGCCGGAGGAGGTAGTTGAGGCAGGGATAGGGGTTGCCAACTTTCTCACTCCCAAATAAGGGACAGAGGGTGACGTCACCGCCCCCCGCTCCCCACGTGACCTCACCCAGCCAGCGGACCACGTGCTCTCGCTCCACCAATGGCGGCCGCCCGGGCCTGGAGGCGGGTTGCTACGCAACCTGCGTTAGGCGGTGCCCGGGCCTACACTGTCCGGGACCACAGCGCCCCCCGGCTACAGTGTCCGGGGCCTACAGCGCCCTTCGGGCCTAATACGGGACAAGGGCGGTCCCATACGGGACAAACCAATTTAGCCCAAAATACGGGATGTCCCGCCCAATAAGGGACAGTTGCCAACCGTAGGCAGGGACTATCCCAACAGTTAGAAAGGTACATGGATAGGAGAGGTTTAGAGGGATATGGACCAAACACAGGCAGTTGGGACTAGTGTAGCTGGGACATTGTTGGCCGGTGTGGGCAAGTTGGGCTGTAGGGCCTGTTTCCACACTGTATCACTCCATGATTCTAATAGAGTGCCAGGCTGCTCAACCTCTACCTACAGCTCTGACCTTTGTACACCAGTACACACAGTGGTGATGGCTACACAGGGAATTTCATTTTCTAGAACATTCCGGGGTCAAACGGTGAGAGAGAGAGAGAGAGAGAGAGAGAGAGAGAGAGAGAGAGAGAGAGAGAGAGGCAAGGTGAAATGGCCAAGTGGAATATTTTTGTAAAAGTTTCTGAATAACCTTCAATAAAAAAACCCATGAAGTGTAGTGCGTGCTTGGCCGACATCCGCCAGGCAAGAACAGCCACATCACACACGTTGGGAAGGACACAGATCCCGGGAATGCTTTCTTTGGATCGCTCCCTGCTCCGGAGAGCTTCATCCTCTCCCTCTCCGCTCGTAATGAGGCTTAGAGGACAGAAATAACTCCCTGGCAAAACCCACAATGTCACAAGTTCACAGGTTCTCGGAGGAGAATTAGGCCATTCGGCCCATCGAGTCTACTCCGCCATTGAATCTGCGGCACGGTGGCGCAGCGGTAGAGTTGCTGCCTTACAGCGAATGCAGCGCCGGAGACTCAGGTTCGATCCCGACTACGGGCGCCGTCTGTATGGAGTTTGTACGTTCTCCCCGTGACCCGTGTGGGTTTTCTCCGAGATCATCGGTTTCCTCCCACACTCCAAAGACGTACAGGTATGTAAGTTAATTGTTGGGGGAGTCCAGAACCAGGGGCCACAGTCTAAGAATAATGGGGAGGCCATTTAAAACTGAGGTGAGGAAAAAACTTTTTCACCCAGAGAGTTGTGAACCTGTGGAATTCTCTGCCACAGAAGGCAGTGGAGGCCAATTCACTGGATGGATTTAAAAGAGAGTTAGATAGAGTTCTAGGGGCTAGTGGAATCAAGGGATATGGGGAGAAGGCAGGAACGGATCGAGCCAGCACCACCATTCATTGTGATCATGGCTGATCATTCTCAATCAGTACCCCGTTCCTGCCTTCTCCTCGTACCCCCTGACTCCGCTATCCTTAAGATCTCTATCTAGCTCTCTCTTGAATGCATTCAGAGAATTGGCCTCCACTGCCTTCTGAGGCAGATAATTCCACAGATTCACAACTCTCTGACTGAAAAAGTTTTTCCTCATCTCCGTTCTAAATGGCCTACCCCTTATTCTTAAACTGTGGCCCCTGGTTCTGGACTCCCCCAACATTGGGAACATGTTTCCTGCCTCTAACGTGTCCAACCCCTTAATAATCTTATACGTTTCGATAAGATCCCCTCTCATCCTTCTAAGTCTTTGAGGGACACTTTGAGGCAGCCCTTAAATCATTTCTTCTGTCTCCCTACTGAGCGCTTGCCCTGACACTGTTCTCCATACAGAAGCTGTTTTGCCAGTCGACTCTCGGGCATTCTGACGACATGGCCTGCCCATCTGGCTTGGGCTTTCCGATGGAGGGTGTGGACGCTGGGGATTCCGGCACGTTCCAAGACCTCTGTGTCGGGAATTTTGTCCTGCCACCTGATGAGAAGGAGTCTGGTTGGGCAGCTCAAGTGAAAGTGGTCGAGCTGTTTGGCTGTTTGACAATTTACAGAGGGCCAACTAAAGACTTTGCCGTGCGGGAGGGAAACCGGAGCAACCGGAGAAAACCCACGCAGGTCGCAGGGAGAACGTGCAAACTCCGGACAGACAGCACCCGTGGTCGGGATGGAACCCGGATCTCTGGCGCCGTGAGGCAGCAACTCTACCGCTGCGCCACCGTGCCACGAAATGAAAAACGAACGAATGCGCCTTTATTGTCAGAACCTCAATCGGCGAACGAGGGGTTCCCACGAGGGGAATTCCAGACCCTATAAACCCGTAGAAAGCATTTTACTGAGAAGGCTTAGGGAGTTCGGCACGTCCACTACAACTCTCACCAACTTCTACAGATGCGCCACAGAAAGCATTTTATCGGGAAGCATCACAGCACGGTTTGGGAACAACTCCATCCAAGACCGCAAGAAATCACAGAGAATTGTGGACACAGCCCAGACCATCACAGAAACCAACCTCCCTCCCATTGACTCCATCTACACCTCACGCTGCCTCGGCAAGGTCAGCAGCATCATCAAGGACCAGTCTCACCCGGCCACTCCCTCTTCTTCCCTCTCCCATCAGGCAAGAGGTACAGAAATGTGAAAACGCACACCTCCAGATTCAGGGACAGTTTCTTCCCGGCTGTTATCAGGCAACTGAACCGTCCTACCACAACCAGAGAGCAGTGCTGAACTACTATCCACCTCATTGGTGACCCTCGGACTATCCTTGATTGGACTTGGCTGGCTTTACCTTGCACTAAACGTTATTCCCGTATCATGTATCTGTACACTGTGGACGGCTCGATTGTGATCATGTATCGTCTTTCCACATCTTTGGCAACATCTCTGGAGGGAAAGTGTAGGGAGGAACTGCAGAGTGCGGTCAAACGCAAAATGGAGGAACAGCACCTCATATTTCACGTTCACAAGTTATTGGAGTAGAATTAGGCCATTTGGCCCATCGAGTCCACTCCCTACTGCATCCGCTGTTCCAGGTGTCAACTTCTCCACATCGGCGAGACCAAGCGCAGGCTCGGCGATCGTTTCACTGAACTCCTCAGTCCATCTCAACCAACCTGATCTCCCGGTGGCTCAGCACTTCAACTCCCCCCCTCCCATTCCCAGTCTGACCTTTCTGTCCTGGGCCTCCTCCATTGTCAGAGTGAGGCCCAGTGCAAAATTGGAGGAACAGCACCTTATATTTCGCTTGGGCAGCTTACACCCCAGCGGTACGAACATTGACTTCTCTAACTTCAGATAGCCCTTGCTTTCCCTCTCTCTCTCCATCCCCTTCCCCTTCCCAGTTCTCCCGCCAGTCTTCCTGTCTCCGACTACATCCTATCTTTGTCCCGCCCCCTCCCCTGACATCAGTCTGAAGAAGGATCTCGACCCGAAACGTCACCCATTCCTTCTCTCCAGAGATGCTGCCTGACCCGCTGAGTTACTCCAGCATTTTGTGTCGACAATCACGGTTGACCTCTGCCTCCCTAATCCCATTCTCCTGCCATCTCCCCATAACCCTTGACACCCGCTCTGATCAAGAAGTTGTCTATCTCTGCCTTAAAAATATTCATGGACTTTTTCCTCTTGGGCAGCTTACAACCCAGCCCACAACAAAAGCTTTCCACTGTAGCTCGGTACACTTGACAATCAACTACACTGAACTGGTATGAGTATTAATTTCTCTAACTTAAAGTAACCCTTGCACCCCCTCTCTCTCCGTCCCTCTCCCACAACTAATAGTTGTACCGGCTCCAAAGTCTTCTAGTTGAGTCTCATTGTCTGTAACTCGTTTTCACCTAGCCCACAGCTAACTATGGCCTCTATCATCATAACGTCTTTGCACGTCTTGCATTCATTTGCACTATAACCCTCCACATCACCGCCTATATCTCTCGTTTCACAACCCCCCCCCCCGACTCTCAGTCTGAAGAAGGGTCAAACTCCAACTAAATCGAAGAATGTCTCTGCGATGTTTCGGTTTAGTTTATTGTCACGTGTACCGAGGTACAGTGAAAAGCTTTTGTTGCGTGCTAACCAGTCAGCGGAAAGACAATACATGATTATAGTCAAGCCGTTTACAGTGTACAGATACATGATAAGGGAATAACGTTTAGTGCAAGGTAGAAACATAGAAAATAGGTGCAGGAGGTGGCCATTCGGCCCTTCGAGCCAGCGCCGCCATTCATTGTGATCATGGCTGATCGTCCACAATCAATAACCCGTGCCTGCCTTCTCCCCATATCCCTTGACCCCTTGAGCCAATAAAGTACGATCAAAGATAGGCCGAGGGTCACCAATGAGGTAGATAGTAGTTCAGCACTGCTCTCTGGTTGTGGTAGGATGGTTCAGTTGCCTGATAACAGCTGGGAAGAAACTGTCCCTGAATCTGGAGGTGTGCGTTTTCACACTTCTGTACCTCTTGCCTGATGGGAGAGGGGAGAAGAGGGGGTGGCCGGGGTGAGACTGGTCCTTGATGATGCTGCTGGCCTTGTCGAGGCAGCGTGAGGTGTAGATGGAGTCGGTGGAAAGGGAGGTTGGGTTGTGCGATGGTCTGGGCTGCGTCCGCAGTTCGGCATCATGTTGCAGGGCCTGGCTGGGAGGTTGAACTCCACCGAGAGTGTGTAATTGAGTGTGTGAAGTCAGTGCCCAGAGTACAAACTTACACACATTAATAACGCAAGACAAGCCCTGGGGCCTGACACCAATGAATCCATCAATCCTGCATCATCTCTCCCTCGGTGGTTGGAAGTAGATACATCCCAGATTATTCCCGACGGAAGGCATTACCTCACAGGGTGAGGGAGAGTGATTCCCGACTCCGAGAACAATCCTTCAATTCCTCCCCGATCTGTCTCGGGCGGGTTTAGAACACGACAGGTCCACTGGGTTGGCCTCATGAGGCAGTGTGTTATAAGAGAGGATTTAACTTCCCCGCTGGTCAGTAGCAAATCCCCCAGTCGACCCGAGGCTGCACATAAATCATATCTGCCGCACCATGATTGAGTAGGGAAGTCATGTCTAGTTTAGTTTAGTTTAGTTTTAGAGATACAGCGCGGAAACAGGCCATCTGGCCCACCGAGTCCGAGCCGACCTGCGATCCTCGCACACTAGCACTATCCTACACACACGCACACGCACACACACACGCACACACACGCACATACACACACACGCACACGCACAAACACACGCACACGCGCACACACACGCACGCACACGCACACACGCATACGCACACACGCACGCACACACACGCACGCACGCACGCACACACACACACACACACACACACACACACACACACACACACACACACACACACACACACACGACAATTTACACCTACACCTAGGCAATTAACCTACAAACCTGCACGTCTTTGGACCGAAGATCTCGGAGAAAACCCACGCAGGTCACGGGGAGAACGTACAAACTCCGTACAGACAGCGCCCGTAGTCGGGATGGTACCCGGGTCTCCGGCGCTGCATTCGCTGTAAGGCAGCAACTCTACCGCTGCGCCACCATGACCGCTGGCGAGGCCGCATTTTGCAGCATTGCGTTGGGTTTTGGAGCATTGTGGTGGGTTTAGAATGAATGAATGAATGAATGATACATTATTATCACATGTGGCACTTCCCTTCCATCGACTCCATCTACACCTCACGCTGCCTCGGCAAGGCCAGCAGCATCATCAAGGACCAGTCTCACCCCGGCCACTCCCTCTTCTCCCCTCTCCCATCGGGCAAGAGGCACAGAAGTGTGAAAACGCACACCTCCAGATTCAGGGGCAGTTTCTTCCCAGCTGTTATCAGGCAACTGAACCATCCTACCACAACCAGAGAGCAGTGCTGAACCACTATCTACCTCATTGGTGGGCCTCGGACTATCCTTGATCGGACTTTGCTGGCTTTACCTTGCACTAAACGTTATTCCCTTATCAGGTATCTGTACACTGTGGACGGCTCGACTGTGGAAAAATCAAAACAGTTTTTCATTGTTCACATGACAATAAACAAAATTAAACTGTGGCCACATTTAAGATGTGATCACATTGAATGGTGGTGCTGGCTTGAAGGGCCGAATGGCCTACTCCTGCACCTATTGTCTATTGTCTATAAGAGTATTGTGTTCAGTTTTGGTCACCCTGTTATAGAAAAGATGTTATTAAGCTGGAAAGAGTGCAGAGAAGATTAACGAGGATGTTGCCAGGACTAGAGGGTGTGAGCTACAGGGAGAGGTTGAGCAGGCTGGGTCTTTATTCCATTGAGCGCAGGAGGATGAGGGGAGATCTTATAGAGGTGTACAAAATCATGAGAGGAATAGATCGGGTAGACGCACAGAGTCTCTTGCCCGGAGTTGGGGAATCGAGGACCAGAGGACACAGGTTCAAGGTGAGGGGGGGAAAGATTTAATAGGAATCTGAGGGGTAACTTTTCACACAGAGGGTGGTGGGTGTATGGAACGAGCTGCCGGAGGACATTGTTGTGGCTGGGACTATTGTAATGCTTAAAAAACATCTGGACGGGTACATAGATAGGACAGGTTTAGAGGGAAATGGGCCAAGCGCAGGCAGGTGGGACTAGTGTAGATGGGATATATTTGGCGATGTGGGCAAGTTAAGTCAAGTTTATTTGTCACATACACATACAAGATGTGCAGTGAAATGAAAGGTCATCCACAGTCCCACAGTTGGGATGAAGTAGACAATAGACAATAGACAATAGTCAATAGACAATAGGTGCAGGAGGAGGCCATTCGACCCTTCGAGCCAGCACCACCATTCAATGTGATCATGGCTGATCATTCTCAATCAGTACCCCGTTCCTGCCCTCTCCCCATACCCCCCTGACTCCGCTATTTTTAAGAGCTCTATCTAGCTCTCTCTTGAATGCATTCAGAATTGGCCTCCACTGCCTTCTGAGGCAGAGAATTCCACAGATTCACAACTCTCTGACTGAAAAAAGTTTTTCCTCATCTCCGTTCTAAATGGCCTACCTCTTATTCTTAAACTGTGGCCCCTGGTTCTGGACTCCCCCAACATTGGGAACATGTGTCCTGCCTCTAACATGTCCAACCCCTTAATAATCTTATATGTTTCAATAAGATCCCCTCTCATCCTTCTAAATTCCAGTGTATACAAGCCTAGTCGCTCCAGTCTTTCAACATACGACAGTCCTGCCATTAACCTAGTAAACCTACGCTGCACGCCCTCAATAGCAAGAATAGTCCCAGCCTTAACTACCTCCTCCGGCAGCTCGTCCCACACATCCACCACCCTCGGTGTGATAAAGTTACCCCTCAGGTTTTTAGTAATTCTCCACCCCCCCCCCCACCTTAAACCTATGCCCTCTGGTTCTTGACTCCCCTACTCTGGACAAGAGGGCCTTTGTGCATCTACCCGATCGATTCCTCAAACGCTCCCTCCCTTCTCCACGCTCCCCTCGGGCAGAAGATACAATAGCCAGGACGCACCTAGCAAAGGTTTTTCACCCTAACTCCACTATGGACCGATTCCAAGGCAGACAGACTGGGCAGTGAGAAGATACAGGAGTGGACCAACACTGCCCTCTGATGGCCATGCCCAGCACTGCGGGTATAACTCACACTCAAGTCTTAGAGTCACAGAGTGATACAGCGTGGAAACAGGCCCTTCGGCCCAACTTGCCCACACCAGCCAACATGTCCCAACTACACTAGTCCCATCTACCTATGTTTGGTCCATATCCCTCCAAACCTGTCCTATCCATGTACCTGTCTAACTGTTTCTTAAACTTTGGGATAGTCCCAGCCTCAACTACCTCCTCTGGCAGCTCGAAGGTAGACACAAAATGCTGGAATAACTCAGCGGTTTCAATAGACAATAGATGCAGGAGGAGGCCATTTGGCCCTTCGAGCCAGCACCACCATTCAATGTGATCATGGCTGATCATTCTCAATCAGTACCCTGTTCCTGCCTTCTCCCCATACCCCCTGACTCCACTATCCTTAAGAGCTCTATCTAGCTCTCTCTTGAATGCATTCAGAGAATTGGCCTCCACCGCCTTCTGAGGCAGAGAATTCCACAGATTTACAACTCTCTGACTGAAAAACTTTTTCCTCATCTCTGTTCTAAATGGGCGGCACGGACTTGGAGGGCCGAAAAGGCCTGTTTCCGGCTGTATGTATATGATATGATATGATATGATACCCCTTATTCTTAAATTGTGCCCCTTGGTTCTGGACTCCCCCAACATTGGGAACATGTTTCCTGCCTCTAACGTGTCCAACCCCTTAATAATCATATGTTTCGATAAGATCCCCTCTCATCCTTCTAAATTCCAGTGTATACAAGCCTAGTCGCTCCAGTCTTTCAACATACGACAGTCCCGCCATTCCGGGAATTAACCTAGTAAACCTACACTGCACGCCCTCAATAGGAAGAATATCCTTCCTCAAATTTGGAGATCAAAACTGCACACATTATTCCAGGTGCGGTCTCACTAGGGCCCTGTACAACTTCAGAAGAACCTCTTTGCTCCTACACTCAACTCCTCTTGTTATGAAGGCCAACATTCCATTGGCTTTCTTCACTGCCTGCTGTACCTGCATGCTTCCTTTCAGTGACTGATGCACTAGGACACCCAGATCTCGTTGTACGTCCCCTTTTCCTAACTTGACACCATTCAGATAATAATCTGCCTTCCTATTCTTACCACCAAAGTGGATAACCTCACACTTATCCACATTAAAGATCCAAAGTACCAGTTCAACTCGTCTGCCATTTCCTTGTTCCCCGTAATAAATTTCCCAGCTTCAGTCTTGAAGGGACCCACATTTGCCTTGACTATTTTTTTCCTCTTCACATAGCTAAAGAAGCTTTTACTATCCTCCTTTATATTATTGGCTAGTTTACCCTCGTACCTCATCTTTTCTCCCCGTATTGCCACGGGTGTCTCTTACTCCCCATAGAATCTTTCCTCCTCTTTGGGATGAATTGATCCTGCAACTTCTGCATTATTCCCAGGAATACCTGCCATTGCTGTTCCACCGTCTTCCCTGCTAGGGCCTCCTTCCAGTCAAATCTGGCCAGCTCCTGCCTCATGCCTCTGTAATCCCCTTTGCTATACTGTAATACTGACACTTCCGACTTTCCCTTCTCCCTCTCAATTTGTAGAGTAAAACTTATCATATTATGATCACTGCCTCCAAATGGCTCATTTACCTTGAGTTCCCTTATCAAATCAGGTTCATTACACAACACTAAATCCAGAATTGCCTTCTCCCTGGTAGGCTCCAGTACAAGCTGTTCTAAGAATCCATCTTGGAGGCACTCCACAAACTCTCTTTCCTGGGGTCCATTACCAACCTGATTTTCCCAGTCTACCTACATGTTGAAATCTCCCATAACCACCATAGTATTACGTAGCCTGCGTGGGTTTTCTCCGAGATCTTCGGTTTCCTCCCACACTCCAAAGACGTGCAGGTTTGTTGGTTAATTGGCTTGGCATTAACGGTCCCTAGTGTGTGTAGGATAGTGTTAATGTGCGGAGATCGCTGGTCGGCGTGGACCCGGTGGGCCGAAGGGCCTGTTTCCGTGCTGTATTTCTAAACTAAACTAAACTAAACACAAGGCAATGACCCAACATGTTTTGGGCTGAATTGTGCAGGAAAATAACTGCAGATGCTGGTACAAACCGAAGGTATCACAAAACGCTGGCTTAACTGATCCCTGGGATGGCAGGACTTTCATATGAAGATAGATTGGATAGACTCGGCTTGCACTCGCTGGAATTTGGAAGATTGAGGGGGGGGATCATATAGAAACTTACAAAATTCTTAAGGGGTTGGACAGGCTAGATGCAGGAAGATTGTTCCCGATGTTGGGGAAGTCCAGATAAGGATAAGGGGGACGTCTTTTACGACCGAGATGAGAATTTTTTTTTTCACACAGAGAGTGGTGAATCTGTGGAATTCTCTGCCACAGAAGGTAGTTGAGGCCAGTTCATTGGCTATATTTAAGAGGGAGTTAGATGTGGCCCTTGTGGCTAAAGGGATCAGGGGGTATGGAGAGAAGGCAGGTACGGGATACTGAGTTGGATGATCAGCCATGATCATATTGAATGGCGGTGCAGGCTCGAAGGGCCGAATGGCCTACTCCTGCACCTATTTTCTATGTTTCTATGTTTCTATTTGCGACACGCCAATTTTGGCTCTTGATTCAACTTGCACCCTATGTCGAGGCTACTGTTTGGGGGCCAATAGATAACTCCCATTAGGGTCTTTTTACCCGTACAATTCCTCATTTCTATCCATACTGATTCTACATCTCCTGATTCTATGTCACCCCTTGCAAGGGAGTGAATATCATTCCTTACCAACAGAGCGACCCCACCCCCTCTGCCCACCTGTCTGTCTTTTCTATACGAAAATAACTGCAGATGCTGGTACAAATCGATTTATTCACAAAATGCTGGAGTAACTCAGCAGGTCGGGCAGCATCTCAGGAGAGAAGGAATGGGTGACGTTTAGGGTCGAGACCCTTCTTCAGACTGGAGCCTCCTCCGGCAGCTTGTTCCATACACCCACCCCCCTCTGTGTGAAAAAGTTACCCCTCGGATTCCTATTAAATCTTTCCCCCTTCACCTTGAACCTGTGTCCTCTGGTCCTCGATTCCCCTACTCTGGGCAAGAGACTCTGTGCATCTACCCGATCTATTCCTCTCATGATTTTGTACACCTCTGTAAGATCTCCCCTCATCCTCCTGCGCTCCATGGAATAGAGACCCAGCCTGCTCAACCTCTCCCTGTAGCTCACACCCTCTAGTCCTGGCAACATCCATGTGAATCTTCTCTGTACCCTTTGACAACAGGGAATTGACAACAATTTTCCGATAACACATATGTTATAATATAAAAGTACTCTGTATTTACCCAATCTATTCCTATCATGGGGTTGTACAGGGTTCCCTGTCAGGGGTGATGGGGAGGAGGCAGGAGAATGGGGTTAGGAGGGAGAGATAGATCAGCCACAATTGAATAGAGGAGTAGACATGATGGGCCGAATGGCCTAATTCTGCCCCTATCACTTATGCCCCTTGTAACACGGAGCTCAGAACTGAACACAATTCTCCAAACGTGGCCTCACCAACGTTTTGTACAACTGCAACATGACCATCCAATTTAGTTTAGAGATACAGCGCGGAAACAGGCCCTTCGGCCCACCGGGTCCGCGCCGCCCAGCGATCCCCGCACACGAACACTATCCTACACACACTAGGGAAATCTTTTAGATATACCAAGACAATTAACCTACATACCTGCACGTCTTTGGAGTGTGGGAGGAAACCGAAGATCTCGGAGAAAACCCACGCAGGTCACGGGGAGAACGTACAAACTCCGTGCAGACGGCGCCCCTAGTTGGGATGGAACCCGGGTCTCCGGCTGTAAGGCGGCAACTCTACCGCTGCGCCACCGTGACCGCCCACTAAGGCTCAATACTCTGACGGATGAAAGGCTTGGAAAATGTTCCCCCAAATTTCTCCTGATAACAATATATCACCATATAACAACTACAGCACGGAAACAGGCCCGTTCGGCCCTACCAGTCCACGCCGACCACTCTCTCGGGACGGTGAGGGGGGTCGGTGGAAGACTTTGGCGTGATTTTGGCGTGACTTTCCTGGATAATGTATGGATGCTTTATCCAATGGACATGACAAAGGTTGAGCATGCTAGGACTCTATCCCTTGGAGTGCAGGAGGATGAGGGGTGATGATATAGAGGTGAACCCAGTTGTCTTTACGCTGACTGGTTAGCATGCAACAAAAGCTTTTCAATGTACCTCGGTCACGGTGGCGCGGCGGTAGAGTTGCTGCCTTACAGCGAATGCAGCGCCGGAGACCCGGGTTCCATCCCGACTACGGGTGCTGTCTGTACGGAGTTTGCACGTTCTCAGCGTGACCTGCGTGGGTTTTCGCCGAGAATCTTCGGTTTCCTCCCACACTCCAAAGACGTGCAGGTTTGTAGGTGAGGAGGAATTTCTTTAGTCAGAGGGTAGTGAATCTGTGGAATTCGTTGCCACAGACGGCTGTGGAGGCCAAGTCAGTGGATAAGGCAGCGATAGACAGATTCCAGATTAGTACGGGTGTTATGGGGAGAAGGCAGGAGAATGACAATAGACAATAGACAATAGGTGCAGGAGGAGGCCATTCGGCCCTTCGAGCCAGCATCGCCTTTCAATGTGATCATGGCTGATCATTCTTAATCAGTACCCCGTTCCTGCCTTCTCCCCATACCCCCTGACTCCGCTATCCTTAAGAGCTCTATCCAGCTCTCTCTTGAATGCATTCAGAGAATGAATGAATGAATAAGATTATTGGCCAAGTATATGCATATACAAGGAATGTGCCTTGGTGCTCCGCTCACAAATGACAACACAAACATATAGTTAACAATTAAGAATAAAGCATAAACACATCAAAACAATAAGGATTCACCATTACGGTCTAA